>NW_022751777.1:334494-355527 GCF_011630105.1 Anneissia japonica
CTCACAGGCACCATCCCTGCTCTACCCCACTACCCAAACCCTTTAAATTTAAAAAAAGGGGCAAAAATGAATATATACTCAAGTATTAAGAGTGACATTTCCAGCCATCAACAGTAGAAAGTTCATACTTCAGACCAAGCTAAGGCAATCAGTAAAAACACCTCACTGGGCCCCTTTAACTTTATTGCAAATTTCTTCTTATCTGCCAACAGTCCTGCATTTAATGTGTTTGTGTTTTAATATTTTATACAATCAGTGATACCTTCCATAGTCGCCACACTGTCTCGGTAATTTTTTCTCTATTAATCCCACGTTTCAAGTTCATTTGGTGCTTTTAATTCAACACAACTAAGCAGGCCTACATCTTCTATAGAGAGTAGTAATGACTTTATGCATTTTCTGATAAACAATTCCTCTTAATTACCAAGAAAGTGTGATAGCCTCTTTAACGTGACCAAAAGCTGTTAATAATGTAGCAATCGAACCAACATAAAAGCTTTTTTTCTAAGGCGTGCTGAAAGGCATGATGGTGTAAAATTCTAGTGAGGAATTACACACCAAATTCTTAGTAAATGTAATCATCAACAAAAAATACAGGCTCATAGCTTTTATGGTTTCCTATGCAAAAGCATTAATTGTGTATTCAGATTATTCATAAACCTGGTAGGTTCGGATGACAGCGCGCTGAATACTATTACCGCATCATTATAAACTACTCCCACCAGGGAGTTGAGTTCATGTGTTGCGTACATGTTTAATCCAGATGACCGGGGTAATTATGCGAGGTATGGAAGTGTTGAAATTAAATATAATGTAAAACCAACATTATTACAATTTATGATTTGTAAAACAGCAAAATTGAAAAATGAATTTTTTACTGTTAGATTCATTCATCACACTGTAAATTTACAGTAGGTTTAAATTTTCAGTTACAGGTACTGTAGGCATGTACAAACATAGGCCTACTACTGTACAGTACAAAAGGGATGCAATTGGACAATCAAACCTCCTTAGTTTCTTATTCCTTAATATTAAATTTAAGAATTGTCTGTGTCAAAATTATTTTGTTGTAAAAAATCATATATTTTTTTACAAACTTCTGTCAAATTGAGGAAGAGGAATCTTAATTCTTGAGTGCTATTGGAAGATTTTGCATAGTAAACCTTACTATCAATTCTACTTGTACCTCAATGATAATCTGCATCCTGGTAAATTCAAAAAATAAAATCGCCAGTAAATAGTTAGGAATCATACTGTACGTAATCTCAGGTAATTTTTACTCTTCACAAAATTGTAATAAAATGGTTCAAGTACAATTATTAAGGGGTATAATAGTCTATCATCTTAACACATCTACAATAGTGATTTTGTAAGTAATATACAGTATAGCTCAATGTTCAAATACCAATAATAAAAGCGTTTAGCATATTAACTCAAGCACATAATTATTACTGAAGACCACCAACATAGTAATTTTGGGCCTGCATTCACCTTTCAAAAAGGAAAGCTAACTTGGAAATGACAATGATATTGTCACGTATGTAGCCTTTTTTTATGCATTCATTGATCATTAAAAGTTAAAAAGTTACGATATCCATTTTTTAAACTCAATATAGGGATGCCAGTTCATGATAGTTCATTTATTTATGCATAAGTCAATCATTCTGACCAAATTAGAAGCAACTGGAGAACCACTGATGACTGTGGCTACCATTTGGACAAAAGCTCCCGACAAGCCAAGAGATAAGATAGAGATTATGAACACCCCTTACTATTAAACACAAGACTAAATACCATCTTTACAGAACCTTTCCAGTGTACAAGCCATGCAGATTCTGAACATTTCTTACTAACACAAGACTACCATTTTTACAGAACTTTTCCAGTGTACTGTACAAACCATGCTATAAGACCAAGACAGTTTATGAACACCCCCTTAGTGACAAGACTCTACCATCTTTACAGAACCATTACAGTGTAAAGCCAGGCAATAAGACCAAGACAGTTTATGAACACCCCCTTAGTGACAAGACTCTACCATCTTTACAGAACCATTGCAGTGTACAAGCCAGGCAAAAAGACCAAGACAGATTCTGAACACCCCCTTAGTGACAAGACTCTACCATCTTTACAGAACCATTACAGTGTATACGCCAGGCAATAAGACTAAGACAGATTCTGAACACCCCCTTAGTGACAAGACTCTACCATCTTTACAGAACCATTACAGTGTACAAGCCAGGCAAAAAGACCAAGACAGATTCTGAACACCCCCTTAGTGACAAGACTCTACCATCTTTACAGAACCATTACAGTGTACAAGCCAGGCAAAAAGACCAAGACAGATTCTGAACACCCACTTAGTGACAAGACTCTACCATTTTTACATAACCTTTACAGTGTACAAGCCAGGAAATAAGACCAAGACAGATTCTGAACACCTTACTGTTACCATCTTTACAGAACATTTGCAGTGTTCAAAAGAAAAAACCGTTATGAAGACTAGTTTTGTCATCACGGCAGAGGACTTGGAAAGAAGCACCTTGATGGCCTCACTGAATTAGCTGGCAAGAAATTAATTAGACTATGTACTGTAAGCCAGTTAACTTATACTAAAAGTAAGTACTGTAAACTTCAAAAGCACAATATCAGCAGTTTAGTTAATTAGAATATATTGGCCAATCCCTAGGGTCGTCTTAATGTGACAAGTTCTGGACACTAATAACTTATGTCGCAACTGCTTGTAAAATGCATTAAATGCATGCTTCATATTGTAAACAAACTCCATCAACTTGGCACTATCTTTATGAACACTCAAATTAGTATCCACTATATTAAAAAAAAAAAAATATGTTTGTTATCGATCATTCTAGCTTTTAGATAAAAAAGAAAAAAAAGATGATTTATATTGTGCATATTGCCTCTGCTCTTTACATTAACTATTAAGAGAATATAAAACACTGTATAAATAAAATTGCAACTATCATCTTAGATGTATTGTGAAATCCTACTCAATCAGGGGAGGGGTTACAGGCAGGAATCTTTTATATTAGTGGGAACGGATGATGACCTCTCAGCTTTGACCTTACAGTATAAATCTAAGAGCCTACAGTATTTGATAACAAACCTTTTTTTTGCCCATAAATGCTAAACAAAATTAAATAAAATCAATGACAACTCCAAGATGTATGATCACTTCCTTGATTGCTGTACTGTTTATTTACTTGATTACACAACATCAGCTACTGATATTCTGCACCAATATTATTTCAATGGGTTCATGCAGATCAGCTATAATATAATTTTCCATAAATTTATTGCAATGACCTTTATTATAGCCAAGCTACACTATATATATAAAAAAAAAATACTGCTACAGTGCAGTACCTGTTGGGGGATGTGGACTTGTTCTTGCTTTACAAAATGGTTGTAAAAGAATATGGTTGAGACCCAAAGCAGTCAGCTCCAGTTACAACATTGAACAGTGCATAATAATACAATTTGAAAACATTATTGTATCCACAATACATAAATTTGCATACTAGCGGTGCATTCATGAATACATTTAAATAAGTAACAGGATACAATATATTCAATATAAAGGATGTACTCTGTGGTAAATTATGCCATAAAAAAATAAAAAAATAAAAACCACAAAGATTCAGCAGAATTCAATTGCTTCCTGAAGTGGATCAAATAAGTTATGAAGGTTCTTCCAATCATTGACACTGATCACCACCAATGCCGTAGTAAGCTATTGGGACAATTGGGACAGTCGCACACAATTTTTCTAATGGGTCCACATTTTTATGGGTCCAAATTATGCAGTTTTATGCATAAATGAGTACATTTTTTGAAAAATGGGCCCATATTTCTCATGAGTCATATTTAGCCTAAAAATTGGTAAAATTTTAAGAAAATGGGTCCACATTATTTGAATATCTACCCTAATACCGTCCCGCACTGTTTGAAAATTCTGGCTACGGCACTGATTACCACATTAAAGTTTTAACTGAGAGAATCCTAAAACTGAACCAGCCAATCAATGTTTAAATGCAAAACATGGATGGCCTTATTGCATTAACGTGTTTGTTAAATTGTAGGCCTACAACCTGACCAAATTAAGAAACAAGGGAACATTTGTTTGTGTGTGTGATGAGGGCTCGTTGTCAAGGGTCGCATCCTGAAAAATTAAAACGGGCAGCCAACTGGCTGACCTGACCATCATAGTCCCTTGCCTTCTTCATCAGTGCTCTCTGCACTGTGGAATCACAAGCTCTAGTACTGTTAGTGAACAAAACCATATCGAGTACAGTATGTACAATCACATTTGTGACAGTAACTAATGCATGTTAATAGAACCAGATACATCTACTGTAACTCTGCATTTACTTACAATAGTGTAGCACGATAGCTGTTAATATCATTACAACCATGTCCCTAATCCATGTAAATTGTACACAGTAGAATCCTGATCTATAACTAAGTAAACCACACTTATTCACGCCTACTGTTTTTAAAAGCTACAGTCGCAAATGGCATAATTTTTAATATTTTGACAAACATACCTTTTCATTTCATGACCATTTGTGATATGTCCAACATTAGTAATATAGCTATGTACATGGCATACTATTAGGCTAATAGTGAAATATTATTGCTTTTAAAATACCAAAAATAACAAAACTGAACATCCATCATTTGCTTGGAAAATGATCACATACATACGGTATACTGTACAAGCAAAACGTTATGCAATATGTTTTAAAATAGAAATATCTCGAGAAGTTTGAGTAATGTCTTTCATGCATCCCATGTAATCCTGTGTGAATTATTTAGAACACTACAGTAAGGATGGACCTGCTCTAAATAATAAGAGTGGATTTTAAAGATGGGCAAGTGGGTTAATAAAGGTTGGTGGAGGGCCATAAATTAGCTTTAGACCGGATGAAACCTCTAGGCTAAGTGGTCCTACCCACAACACATCACAGGGTAACTAGTCTTTACTGTAGGGTGTTGGTAGAGGGCCATAAAATTAGCATTAGACTACCCCTGTAGGTGAAAAATCTCCAGGTCAGGGGTGGTGCCAGCAGGGAGCTGAGGCTAAGGCCCCCTGTCGGGAAGAGCTGGAGAAAAACCACAATTCATCAGGGCGAAAAAATGTACAGTTAAGTATTTTCTACATATTGGTAGACTCTAAAATCAATTAAATAAACCTTTGAAACCCCTAAATTGTCATATTTTTTCCCTTTCACTTTCTAGAGGTTTTGAGTGACGCCTGACCACACCCACTTTTTTGTCGGGGCATCGGCCCCCGTCGGGGATGTGGAGCAATTTCTAGAGGTTTTGAGCGACGTCTGACCACGCCCCTTTTTTTCGTCAGGTGCATCGTTGGGCCAATCATGGCGCCACCCTGTGGGTGGACCCACTCATTCATTTATTCATTCCTTATAGCCTTTTATAAAAATCACAATACAATTTATCATAAGTATATCACTGATACTAGTCTTAATGAGGCTTACTGTAGGGTGTTAAACAGTTAGTCAAGAGAAAAAACATGATGCTGCAGGATTAGAACCATGTGCCCTAGGATTTTAAGACCAGAATATCCATGACCAAGCTACTGTACAGTTGTTTAGTTCCCACTTTAAATAATGTATGTAAAATACATTTAGAATTTTCCTACAATTAATCTAGAAACCCAACTGCATATGGCTGTCTTAAATATTAAGTTACTGTATGCATCAGATGTTTAATTTTCAAAGATAGGAAATCATAAAATGCATATTGTACAGCACCCCTTCTACACAGATTTATTGAGTTAAATATTAATCAACATTATCATCATTATTATAATTAAGCAATATTATTTATAACGTATTAAATATGAAAATCATCAAGACACATACATACCACTTCAGCCTCCAAATAGCTTGGTTTCATCAGCAAGCATACTCTAATCGAATCTGTCTCACAAACGGAAATTCAAAACACTCTCCCATCAGATCCTGCACCCAGTCAAGCATGAATGATCCCATAATGCATAGCAAGTTCGTATATATATATATATATATACACACAGGTATATATTATTGGTTAAGCTTTTCAACGGAAATTAATAATTTGCATTCAAAATTATGAATTCTTTAAAAGATCGGTACTGAATATTATGAGAGGCTTACTGTAATGTGGCTTTCTATTTCATGGCGTATTAAATATGAGATGGATATTTACAGTATTTGTTTTTAAAAGAAAATAATTATTATTATATAAATCAAAAGCCGATCAAGAAAAATTGTATTTTATATTTGTAGACTCAGTCCATGAATATTAATTAAAATCTAAAATGTAGCCAAGGGAAATATAATTAAAATGTAGATGAAGCCAATGAGGCATGCAATCTACAAGGCACTTGTTGTATACAGTATTATTATTATCATTAATATTATTATTATTTAAAAAATATTATTATTATTATAAATTGTTATTTCTACATTTCTTGGTATATCCTCCACTATGCAGTTTGAAGGATTATCCTTTACATACATAAACATTATTGGAATAACAACAATAAACATATCGGAGGACTGAAACAGAACAGATTGCAGATCTTGCTTGCGTAATTTTAAAGGAAAACTACCCGGTGCTCTGGATCTACTACACACCTCTCTTCGACAGCTCACTGACCACGCCCACATGCAATTTGGCACAAAGATGCTTTGAGTTTTCTTCTGACATTTTGGTTGTATTGAGTTTTCAAAAGTAACATGTCTATCACCATAATAATTTGTGTTCGTTCCACAGTGCCAGGTTTTCCCTAACAGGTGTTCTCCGTCATTCCCTTACAGATAAGCTAGAGATCACTCCTACTGTACATCAGCCCCACCATGTTTCATTTCCCCCAACAGATTTTACTCTGGCTCCTGATCCTCAACAGCTAAGCTATGCTACTGTACTGTACCTCGACGGCAGGTTTCGGTCCACCCGCTGATGCTTCCCGTCCTCAAGCCATATCCTTTACGATTGAATTTTAACAGCATATTATCAAATAATCAGTCTAACTTCTGGAGTTCCTACTCAAGGGTTTTAGTATTTGGTGCGCTTCTTATACTGAAAAAATATACTGTGGTTCTTGTTTGTGTACAGTATCTGTTGTTATAGGCCATTTTCGTGAAATTTGAAATGAAAATTTCTGATAACCTGGCAACTACCACTGGGGGACTTCCAGAGGCCTATGCACTTCGCGCTACGTACAGGGGTACTGTAGTTACCAGTGTGTGCGCAACACTCTATCTGACACTAGCTAGCTGCTCAGTCTAGGCCAGGCTGCTGGAAGTCCCCCAGTGAGTTGTGAGACTTTGGAGGCATTATTTCAAAAGAAACCCGATAAATATGGCACAGTAGTGGCAAGGAAGAAGATATTTTCTTGTCGTATTTTTAAATTGGAAGCTAATGATTGCTTTTTATTATGAAAAGTAAAGCAAATCAAATATTGATTATTTTTTTTAAGCTCAAGGAAATGACAATATTATTTATAGCATTTCACTTCAGGAACTGCACAGCTGACCTACAAAAAAAATCCCTTTGAAAGCAAATTGCTAAATTGTGCTTATTTACAGATTATAAAATTACATGGTTCAGTAGAAAACAGAAAAAATATACAAATTACTACAATTTTGAAGGATAAACTACATTCCAGATCTTTAATCAGCCTTACGGATTTGTGTACATGATATACTCATTCAGCCAAATTGATATCAAATGGAATAAAAGCTGATAGCTACAGTAGTTTATGACATATAACAAATGTTACTTCGAATAATGAAAGGAAGGCCATGATTTGAAGTTTCAACCTTTATTGGGTCATCTTCAGGAATGAGAAAACTATAGACACTGATTAGTGTATGTATTGAAGATGACCCAATAACGGTTGAAACGTTGAATCATGGCCTCCCTTTCTTTATTTGGAGAAATGTTTGTTCTACAGTACTGTATGTTATTTAAACATAATTAGTGGATCTGACATCAGAATGACAAAATGAAAACCTTTATTTTTGGAAATAACTAGTCTACCCATTTGTACTTACTGTATGAGAAAGAACATTTGACCATCTGAAAATAACAATGTATTACACAAGTTCTTAAAGGCCAATGCAGAATACAATTATTACCATTGCTTGTGTACTAACGAGGCATTATTAGCTTTCATTGTCTTTGTCGTTTTTGAAGTACAACACTTCTAATAAAATATGGGAAGGACATTATGATTTGTTTCAATTGCAATTACTGTACTGGCATACTAACAAGGCATCAAATTTGATCAGAATTAATAGTTTAATGAAGTACAGTTGAACGATGTTCAACTTCAAACAGACATGTAAATGATTTGTTTCATTATGAAATTCCAAGGATGTGTTTCTACTGAAAATGAGCTACTCAAGTTGTTCTTGCCCTGGTAGTCATAAAAACTGAGTCTGTGCCAAAGAATGTTCTTTTCCATGACAGAATCTTTACTTTTTAAGGGACTGGTTTCTACATTACTGCTACCACAAATCATTCAGACGAAGTACAGTGTATCTAAACTTTCTTTCATATATAAGAACCAGTAAAATTTTGCCCAGCCTCAAAATGTTCGGGTATTGCTTAAACCCCACAAACCTCAAAAAACCACCGCAAACCCCAGTAAAATCTCTTGATTATGACAGTCATGTACCGTAGTTTAAGACTCACTTGGTACCACAATAATATAAAAAAAAATTAATTAAGTTTATATTCATTTTTTTTTTTTCACAAAAAATCAACATTTTTCCTCCTAAAAACTCCAAAAGTCTCAGTTTAAAAACACTTTCAAAGATAGTGCCATACCATGAAGGAAAATCGCTTCTGATGATTAATGTAGTAATTGATTATATAACCTTTTTAAACATTTACTTTACTGATACTGTATACTGCGCCTAACCTGATTTGTTGGTTTACCTAGGTTTTTTTTTTTAAATAAAAGCCTAATTTAAAATTTTACCTCGGCCTCAATTTGTTTTGATTTTTAAAGCAATTTTAGTCTCAGTGTTCTAATGTGTATCTAATTTAATTCATCTTTTTCTCACCATAAAAAACCGTTGTACATATCTAATACTTCTTATGTTAAATGGATTACGTACAGCTAACTAAAAACTTTAAAATGCTTAAAAGTCTGTAAATTAAATTATGAAGAAAGGCACAGGTACTGTAGCCCATGAAAAACTGTTTTTGGTTTTTAGTTCAGAAATACAAAAGATCGAGAAGGATTACATAAGATAAGCTCCAAGATTACAAATGTATGCATCGAACAGGCGTTCGCAGTGGCGGATTTAGAGAGGGGGGGGTCGGGTGTAAGGGGCGATTCCCCCTCTATTTTTTGTGAAAAATTTTTTTTGTATAAATAGCTTATCAGTAAATTACCAAGCTAAATAGTAGAAATCAATCAAATACAACATCTATTAATTAAAGGTGCTAGAGGTTTATTAAAGGGAGATTAGCCCGCTTGCATCCCTACCAAGCCTCTTCCTTAAGCAGTCAATTCACACATTCACGCCCCCCACCCCAACCACCTCATTCTTGCAGGGCTGGATCTGCCCCTGGTTAGCATGCATTCACAGGATGGGTATTCAGGATTACAGGCTTAGTCAAGCTATAATTTTAGCTTTACAATTATTCAAATTCTACAGTAGGTATCTTTAAATACATAAGTTCATGAATTCCAACAAATATTATATGAACTTGATGGATGAGGGCAGTGTTGCATTATTAGTCTAGCATGGATCTTGGTTTATGGTTACATTATTGGTACTGTATTATTGGTAAAGTCCAGCTCAATTGTTAAATTGTAATTTTTTAATCATGTGATCACTATGGAGAGCCTAATTCTATGTTTGTTAAAATGTAAACATCCTGAGAAACCTATCATGCTTTCTCCAACAACAATGATATTTTTTACTACAAAAATCATTAATACATTGCTTAATACCAGCCAATGTCAAAAAAATATTTCAGCATGTTAATTGGTAAAGAAAGAATTTTCTTATTCTAATTTTCAATTGAAAGGTAGGTTCAACTAATTGCTAAAGATGACTCAATATTAAGGAGAAAACATTGAATCATGTCCTCACTCTTATTATTCGAAGTAACATTTGTTCTATATACCAAAATATTTAAAATATTGAATTGTGTTCTAAGGATTTTAGTACTTACACAAGATTCTGTATTTAAACAACAAATGGAGACTGAAAACTATTCTTTGTCACACATGTTCCTACAGTATTTCAGCAACTATAATCACTATAAGTTTTCCATCTTTTTTATTATACATGATATTTAGCTAGCTGGCCCTGTTCTATGATAAATAATAAGGCCCAATAAAAAAAATTATTAGTTTATCACCCTCGTGCGCAATTCTTCTATAGTACTGAAAAAAATATTTGAAATTTTTTTTTTCATTAAATAGTTAGTAGATATTGTTTGTATATATCTGAATAATGTTTTTCTTTGAATATCAATGAACCAGCAAACAACCCAAGGGTGATATTGGCTTTAGCAAAATAAAAAATATATTATTGGTAAAGTCCAGCTTAATTGTTAAATTGTAATTTTTTAATCATTTGATCACTATAGAGAGCCTAATTCTATGTTTGTTAAAATGTAAGCATCCTGAGAACCCTATCATGCTTTCTCCAACAACAATGATAATATTTTTTACTACAAAAATCATTAATACATTGCTTAATACCAGCCAATGTCAAAAAAATATTTCAGCATGTTAATTGGCAAAGAAAGAATTTTCTTATTCTAATTTTCAATTGAAAGGTAAGTTCAACTAATTGCTGAAGATGACTCAATATTAAGGAGAAAACATTGAATCATGTCCTCACTCTTATTATTCGAAGTAACATTTGTTCTATATACCAAAACATTTAAAATATTGAATTGTGTTCTAAGGCTTTTAGTACTTACACAAGATTCTGTATTTAAACAACAAATGGAGACTGAAAACTATTCTTTGTCACACATGTTCCTACAGTATTTCAGCAACTATAATCACTATAAGTTTTCCATCTTTTTTATTATACATGATATTTAGCTAGCTGGCCCTGTTCTATGATAAATAATAAGGCCCAATAAAAAAAATTATTAGTTTATCACCCTCGTGCGCAATTCTTCTATAGTACTGAAAAAAATATTTGAAATTTTTTTTTTCATTAAATAGTTAGTAGATATTGTTTGTATATATCTGAATAATGTTTTTCTTTGAATATCAATGAACCAGCAAACAACCCAAGGGTGATATTGGCTTTAGCAAAATAAAAAATATAAAAAAAAGTCTCCCTCCTTTTTTATAGGGCCTATGTGATATTTATTGCCTGCACCATGATATACTGCATGATAAAATGTAGTTCCCTTTTGCTGTTTTTGTATTGCATTATTGGTGAAAAGGTTTGTTGTATTCTTAAAAGAGATTTGATTCAATATTGCAGAGAAAGCATACAGTATACAAGACTATGACCACAGCCTACCTTCCATATTATACAGTATGCTAATGTATATTTATTACCAATAGGAGATTATGGAAATGATTTTAATGACCAAGATAATAAATATCAATTACATTACCTTAATGAACAAAGCTTAACTTCTTATAGCATTAAATTCCTAAACGAGAGAAGCTGATTGTAGATGCTGTAGGCCAGTCTAGATGTACAGTATAAGACAGACTATCTGTGATGCTAAAACACTTCAGACAAGCTAACAACAAATTCAAAGCCTTGTGTAAAGCTCTTGTTGAAAGGTTCAAGTATTTGCTATGGGGCTCAAGCTTAGAGACTATTGGACAATTGGAGCTCATTACATAACAATGGTATTATTACAACAGCCATTGACAACAAATAACCAGTGAACCGTGACATGGTTGCGAGGTCGACCAACAGTTAATCAAGCATATATTATGTGGTGCCTGTATTTATTTATTTATTTATTTATTTCAAATGTACATAGTATTCTGGATAGAATCATGCTATGCAAAGTTAATCAAGGACATATTATGTGGTACCTGTATTTATTTATTTATTTATTTATTTATTTATTACAACTGTACAGTATTCTGGATGGAATCATGCTATGCAAAAGCTCTGGTTTGAATTTTATTGTGGTACATTAAATCACAAAAATATTACACAGAATACTTAAAAAAGAAAGATTCAATAATTCATAAACACTGTGCATATACTTACGTCAATATAAACAGAAATTATGTTTTGTCACATCATGCGTATGCCTACATTCTTATCTTGTCATCATAATATTTTCTTCAAACAATTTTAGCAAAAATGGGGTCATACCGTGTATCTGGCTTTGCCCTTTAAAACACTTTTTATTCCATATTTAGTGGTGGATATGATTAAGGTAATATATCAGCCAAATGGGGGGAGGGAAGGGGAGGGCCAATCAACAAAATGGGGGTGTGTATCCTTTCTAAAGTAATCAGTATGAAAGTTCATGATAACGCACCTAATATGAGTTATGATTGTGTACATATTAAGCAACGCATGTTGACACACAGTTTAAAAAAAAAAGCTGTCATTGATTTACAGATCTTTTACAATAGAAATAAATAAACCAGCCAATATGTCTATCACATAAAAAAAATATTGGTTTTAGCTTGTAAACTGCACTTCAGTGTAGAATAGTTTATTTAAGGTATACAGTATAGGATTTATAGCACTTATCCTTTTTGGGAAAAAAAATAGCTCGAGGATCTTTTTACTTTAACTGAATACAAAATCAGTCTTGTACAACTACTATTCCTAGTTGCGCAAGTAAACAGAAGGTACGTTCAGACACATGCCATGGATGAGGTACCTTAAGGCAGGTAGAAGCTAATATACTGCTTAACATTCCAAAGTATCAACACTTGATTAACTGACGTTGCGGAACAAGCGGAAGTTGCGGCTGAATTATTCAGATGATGGGAATTTCATAATGCTCTATAATGCAAAACAAAGCATAAACCTATGAAAAACATGTGTACAATTGTTTTACTGGCTTCATTTGTTTCAAATCATTGAAGATGATTACCGTAAATCCTGATCAAACAGCCAGCCAGGTGCAATATAATGGTCAAGAGAGGAAGGTTTGGGGCGTTCCCTTACCTACAGTATCAGAGATCTAGGAGGCTATGCCCCTTAAGCTTTGGAGTTTTAGCCATTTTAATCCTTTACATAAATGAACTTTTGGCTTCTGCCAGAGGAGGGCGACCACTCCTTTTGCCACCCCTTTGCAATACAGTAATTACCAAAAATAATAATTTGCAGCTATACTTTGTAGTTTATACTTTGTTTTGCGAAACTAAATCACCATAGGTACTCTTCCTTGCCCGTTGCAATTTACACATTTAGTGATCGGGACGGAAAGTATGCCATGACTAATAAGCATTGTAGCAGAATATTTTACATGATATATTTAATCATCATTTTATTTCAGAATTATCATTTTATTTCAGTGTGGTATGGTTGAAAGACAAGAAAAAGAAAACTTTGAATGTTAACGATGTGTGGCATGCTACAACTAGGTGCGATCAACAAGGCCCTTGATATCATCAGGGTATACTAGAGAAAGATACAGTATCACAGATAAAGGAATCAAAATCAATACATAGTATAGCAATCATCAAGTTTGCCTAGGCACAAACTGAATAGGAGCTGCAGATTGTGGCAGATGACAGTATAAAGCCTTGAACAGGATGTGAACTGATACAATTATGACAATTGATCAATACGACGAGGATATCAGTTCCAGTGATTTACTTGTTTGCTTACCAAGGAAATCAGAGAAGACCTCCTTGCATTTTTAAAAAGCTGAATGTAATCACAAGACGATCAACTAGATTATGATTTTATATCCGATATTGATTTTTGTTGTTTATTATATTAATTTCAATCTGTCCATGACATGTTGTATACAATTAGGCTGTCTCCGCTCTTGCCATATTTTAAAGGTTTTTAGATTTTTTTTTTTTATATTATGTTATAATATATTTAAATGTGTCTTGGTATAATTTTGATATAAAATAAAACAATATTTAAATTCTCAGTGTTTCATAAAATATAAATATACATGAATTTTATATTTCTTATATCTTTATTTAATAGTACTAAAATGAAATATTGATTTTTCAACATTAATCAACCAATTCCATCTTCAAACTTATTAGTAATTACTGAAAAATTAGGCCTATCAATCCTATTAAAATAATCAAAGAAATTATATATTTGTAAAGAACTATATAGTCATGAGAATATCAACATCTTTTCTGTTAAAGATGAATAAAATCAAAAATTTTAAGATCCTCAATAAACCAATTATATACTGTAACTAACATTATTTTATACAACCAAAGGTTTTAAGTATTTTATTGAGACAAATTGTGCATTATACAAAAGTAGTTAAAACCGGTAATCTGCTTCAAAAAGCAACTGTTACCAACAATAATAAAATAGGCCTAATGTTATTTGCTATTCACCATAAATCACTGAAATCTTAAAATAGTAAAAATTAAGACAGACTTAATTTAATGCCCACCGTGGCCACGACAATTCCAACAAGATACTGTTACAAAAATGCTGATCAATGATGTTACAAAACACTCCAGTGATTAATACAGATACATGCTACCGACCCATACCATTGCTAGATCAATAGAACTTAACCATGTTAGCTCATGGTCTATAGTCTGCAGATCAATAGTATCATTCTTGGCTGCCAGAGGGTTCTGAGCACAAATTCTAATACACATTCTTTGCATGATTCTACATGCTATTAATGTACTACTAAGTATTATTTATTGTCACAGGTTTTTTGTAGAAAGGTTTGAGGGTAAAATAACACGAACACTAAATTAGTAACTGTACAGTACTATAATGATGTCATTGCACTATTTGTACATAAATATTTATACGTGTCCCTTAATTATGATTCTTTTAATGTTCCTGAATTATGGATTATTATAACAGTGTATGTAATATTTACTGCTTTCCATGAAATTATTACAAAGAATAGACCAAAATTAATTACAGTGATAAAATAATAAATTCTATTTAATTTATATGCATTGTTGTTGTTTCATAATTTGGATTATTTTATTTAATTTTTATTTCCATAACTCGAATAAAGCTGAATTTTTAAATCTTGAAAAAAAAGGAATCGTTTAATAATAATATTTAAAATGTATTACTGACTTATTACTAGTTTACTAGTTACTTATTCCACTAGCCATCATCATGTTGAAGACACTTGGCTGTCATTCACCATTAGTATGATTGACATACACAGCCACACTCTCCTTTTTTTTTATTTACTTATTATTTTCTAAACATATTTATTGTGATATTTTTTATTTTTTTAACGTCACCATTTATTTTATTTTATTTTTTTTAAAAGGTATGTGAGTATTATCTACTGTATTCATATTATAGACTCCTCAGCTTACTGAGATTAATGACACCATAATTAGATTACACTCCTCAATGTGATTTTTAAAAAAAAGCATCACTTAAACTACAGATCCTATTAGAATTCATGCTCAAAACAAGGGCGTTAGACTGACTGCATAATACTGTACACATCATTAAATTATAATCAAAAGTAGATGCTGATATGGTCTCAAGGGGTAACCAATATTAAACATAATTATTCTTGGATATTGTTGCCAATTTGCATATTCATTAGATCTGGAGCCAAATGCACTATTATAAGTGTCGCGAACTTGAATTGATATTGGACTCGGTCATGAGTAAAATGTACTCAGCCAAGCAAACAACGGAAGGAAATACTCTTACAATTAGAGTGAAAGAAATAGGTTTATGATTATAAAGTAATTTAATAATCATTAAAATAATAGACCCAGTACAGCCAAATTAATTAGACAAAAAATAAGAACGATACAGTATTAACTGATAATACTGTAATAGGAAAACTTTCACCATCACTATATTAACCACGTTGTTTATTTTTAATAATATATTTTGAATTTTACTACATTTTATTGTATATATGCACAAATGTATTCTCTATTCTGTATTATATGTCCGTGGACGTCGTCAATTTCATTTGCACTGAATTTTCCTATTCCCAACTGATCACTAATTTGATTTAGTACATCCGATTTTTTTCTTGCGCAAAAAGCTCTAAGCTAGGGTGAGTTTACTAAGAGTACATCACGATGGAATATATCGTTGCTAGGCCAAGCTATGAACGCACACACAGCAAACCTAACAAATCTTGCTCTACGGCACTGGTAAACATGAATAAAGCCTAGACCGTCCTAGGAAAGGCCTAGAAAGATTTTCCTTGATTCGTTAATGTACAACATTAATCTAATTCTCTGAATTACTAATATCATAATTATGTATGCAGTACAGTTATTCCTCTTGAGAAGCCTACAGTTGAATGAGTTATGCATGCTACAACAAAGCCAATCAAATGATATGTCAGGATGTTTATATTTTCAATATGAAATGAAAAATGATATATCTAAATTATGTCAGACTAAAGCAAAAATATGATACATTTTGAAAAGGGCAGCAGCATTCAGTTGGTTGTTAATGATTCTCAGACCTCATTATGTAATCTTGAGCACGAGATTACTATAATTGTCTTTGACCAAAATTGCGATCAAGACATTAAATAGACTATGTTCTCACACGGCAGATAATGGTCAGCAGGATCCGGATCCTGCTAACCGTTAGCTGCCGTGCGTCCATACAAGAAAATCCCTATCCGGATACCAAGAATATGATGATCGAATCACTGGCCAATAAGAAACTAGAAATTGTAAATGCGTACGTGTGATTGGTTGATGATAGAAACATGCTCACTTGCTAACTGATAGCGCTTGCTAACCGTTAGTGGTATCCGGATACCGCTAACGGTTAGAGCTAACCGATCGGGCGTTCTCACACACGCCCTAACGGTTAGCGCTAACGGTTAGCTCCCAATTCGGATACTAGGTCTCTCGTGAGAACCAGGCTAGAAGCAGCAGCACCAACTCTCCTCCTTTCCACTTGAGTGTAGGCCAGGAGACCCAAGCGGCAGCCAGCATCTAGGCAATTTGCTGCGACCCACTCTCGGCACGTTAAAAAAAGATACTCAAAATGGGTCATACTGGTAAACAATTGTATAAAACACAATAACACTTGCATTGTGCTCTATTTACTAGTGATATATTTTATACCGGTATGATATAAAAATTAATAAGCCTTGCAACTGTAATTTATTTGGTGAACTGGGTTGTGACCGTTAGTTAGAAAACAGCTGGTAAGCCCATGGTAACCTAACTTTTAAGTAATTTTAATGCCAAATGTGTAAAATGCTTCATCTGGATGACCACTACCAAAATTTAGAGGTTTAGAAAAAACACAAGCATATCAATTTCTATTTTTACTGTGATTTTCTGTTCCCAGAACATAGCAAATTCAAATTAAATTTGTGTTCAAAAGCAGTGGGCTACACTGTAGAAGTTGTAGACTAATAAACAGAAAAATGCCTACAAATATATTAAACGTTTATCAAAAGAACATTGTAAAGATGAATTATAATATCCTAATAAATATAAAGGAACTGTAAACAGATGGAATACACAATACGGCCTCATTGGCGTCACAGCTCTGTTCATTTTAAGCTAAGTAGAAAACCTTCTGATTTATTTCTCTTAGCTTTCAGAATGTTAAACTAGAAATATAATACAGGTGACAGGAATGAGCATGTGGTAAGCCAAAAGAATAGGCATGTAAACCATCCTAAAGTGGATGGATGGATGGATGGATGGATATATTCGGTGTGAACACCAAGATTAAATGCAGTACAATTATTCTTCTTTCCCACAATAGTCTTTTCCAGTGGGGTCCTTCTGGTGGTGATTGGGCAGTACACCGGGAGACAATCCCCATCTCATTTCCAAAGAGTGTGTACTGCTTTAAACATGCACTTGGGCCATAATTCATAAGGGACCAACGGCTTAAATGCCTCATCCGAAAGACGGCGCACTACCACAACTTGCATTTCAGCCCTCCAGCTGAAATACAAGGATAGCAGCAATGGGAATTGAACCGGGAACCGAGAGATCTCCATGGTTCAGCGCACACACAGTGGCTACCACCAGATTAGCCGACTGAGCTAAGCTGCTCTCACGGTGGCATTCTCAGGTGTATGCATCACAATTCCTGTGAGCAAACATACTCTTTTAAAAATCTTTGTTTTTAATATCAGAATTGTCAAAGGGGGTAATCCATTTTTAAGAGCGAACAATAATACTAATAATAATAATAATAATAGTTCATTCTTATATAGCACAAGTAAGCAAGTTCTCAATGCGCTGTATACATAAAAAACAGAATAAGGATGTCATGTTAAATTAATGAAAAACTTGATGAAAAAGAAAGGTCTTTAGCAATACATACGCCCTTCTGTGACACCCTCCCACCACCAAAAAAGCAAAATTGAAATGGTTGTTGTCATTTTCAAATCATATTTTTCCATCTCCTAAAAGAGCGCAAACTGTTGACCCCTCTCCATAGCATGTATCCTCATGAAAACATTACCAACCACCCAAATGTCTATGTTTTATCATCATTTAATAATGTTTTCATTAAGCTGATGAAATGGTATGCAGACTTTTTTATTATTTGTTAATGATGAAGGACTAGGCATCACTTTGACCATATGAAATGTCAACCGCAGTCATTTTGATAAAAATTATCCAATAATTATCACTTTAAACACAACAATTAACACATGTTTTTGAGTGTGTTGAATTCTACAGGCATTTAGGCGTCACACCAATCATATGGAACATTTCATTCTAGAAAATTACCCAACAATTTATCACTTTTGAGTGGTACAAACATCAGATAATTGTGAGTGGGTTGCATTCTGTCACAAACTTTATCCGATATTTATTGGGTAATTACCTACTGCAGAAGCAGAGACTACATGGTAATAATTGGAACGATATCATTTGATAATGGATAAAGGGCTGGCCCGGGATTTATCAATCTCAGCTTAGCAAATGTCTTAAGACAAAAATGTTTAAGATGTCCCTAATAAATATCTTAAGCTGATTTATTACCCAATATTAGCAAAATCTTGCCCAGTCCCACCCCTTGTTGCTATGGTCCCACAAAACGACAGCATAAAAGTATGAAACAAGAGCATTTGTGGGACACACATGTTTGTGAGACTTGCGCATGTTCATGGTCCTGTTTCTCTTTGGTCAGTTAAGTTTACTCGAATACTATGATTTAAATAAAAAATACTAACAACTAAATAAACAGAGAGTTGTACAGTAGCTGTTTGGTCGTAGTGTTCATAAGAATTATCATTTTTATCAAACTAACAAAATGTATTTCCTCAGAGGCTTTCTTGTGCAGTGGTAGATAAAGGAGTGACAAGAAGGGTGCCCCACCCCATCTCTCCCGGTAGCAGCAAAAAAATCAAAGTTTCTAGAAGCATAGCCCCTGGACCCCCCTCCCCACCAAAAAAATCCTCAACTGGTTGATTATATAGTATGTCCACTGAAATTAAATTGTTTCATTTAGTGAAGAAAAGTACTTTGCCTGGCTGACAACACTTTTCAGTAACTGTTTGCTTCATTTGCTGATTTCGTCAAGTTTTTCAGTTCCTGAACTGCACTGCTCAGAGGTAAGAAAAGTAGGTCAGTCGCACACTACCTTTGATATAACCTAGCAAGCGCAGATGAATGTGCAATACAAATCAACCTAACCAAAGACATAAAATCGTATGCATACAGTAGGCGTTTTATAAAAGAAATAAGAATTGCTTTTCATTTGTAATGGAATATTTTCATTTGGTTTATATTCCATACAAGGAAAATGTTTATTCATAATAATAATGAGTATGGCTTCACTAAAAGATATTGAGATGTAAACGCATGGTTATCCAAAATAAGGCAGTACTTCATTAAATAGCTCTGTGCCCAAGGCCCTGTCTGTATAAATTCATAGTATCCTTATTGCTTCCATTATGTATACATACTGGTATATGGGTTTCTATTACTTCCTTAATATTAGCTAATCTTAATCCATGACAAATGAATTACCGGTACAGGTATATATCTATCCATCTGTCTATTCATTTCCGATTCAACACATCAAAATAAAATTGTCAAAAGTTGTTGAAATCATAGGCTGAGGATGTCATTAGACATGCTTATTTTTACTGCATTTCATATTTTATATTATAAACCTACTATTATGTTTAGCAAAATAATGAATAATAAAGTATAATAAATTCAATCATAATAAATCTAGTAGGATTTGTTATACCCTTAGTTTGTTTTTTATTCATGAAAAATAAACCTACTTTTATTTATGTTAAGTTAATTTCAATGTTTTTATTAAATCATAAGCATTCTATCTTAGTAGGCATATATATATATTACTTAAATAACAATTATGTATCTTTACAGATTTTCTAATTAAAATATATGAATATGTAATAAACCATTAACATCTATTAACAAGAGAGACGTGAATCATCACCAATATTACATATTTCAATTCGTACCGTCTGTCAACATACTGAACATGCCAATTACAGCATGAACAAACATTCTTATCAAGGTATACTGTGATAACACATTATATGGGCTTACTGTATATACTGTAGGTAATTTTTAAATCCAGAGGTGACGGAACTAGGGGGTGCTGTGTTATGGAGAGTAATGTGTGACCGGAAATGGTCTGCAGTCAGTTGGTTGTTACCATGCGCCAGTGATGTTGGAGTATAATAGTACAGCAATATGAAACTATTATGTTGGCCTAATGAATGAATAAAGTTCGGAGTTTGTCGGGTAGTGAAATGATTATTTCACATTTTAAGTGCTCCCTAAATTCATAAGTGTAAGCTAAATTACGGTGATTAATTTAATTAGCGAAGATATGGAGACAATTATTTCGAATCCCTCTTTCCAAGAGGGGATGCAAATGATGC
>NW_022751777.1:355833-369039 GCF_011630105.1 Anneissia japonica
TGAATTATGGTTTAGGTTTTTTTTAATAAAGTTTCAAAAATTTCTATGTATGTGGAAAATGTAGTTGATTACCAAAGGTTACAATTTTTATTTTGAAGACTGCATGGTCTAGAAAGTGTACATTTTTTTATGGGGCAAGTTTCCAAGGGCAGGTTTTCTAGGGGCGAGTTGACTGCCAAAGAGTGTTGCCAAAGTGAGAGCCAACGTGTTATTTGATCACAAGTGCGAGACATCGCAAGTGTGAGCCAGCGAGCCATGACGTCACGACTAGATACGAGACATCGGCTGAGATTTGTGGAGTACAATTCAAAAAACAACTATAGGTCTAATAATGAATATTGTGATGTTAAATCTGTCTCTTATACACATCTAGATGTGTATACGTTGTTTTTCATTGGGACCTTCGTCCCTTCAAGGCTAGGCCTATACCATCCTAGCTAGTCTAGGCCTAGAGTAGGATAAGGCTAGCGTGACATGCGGACGTTGGTACGTGTTGGTTAGTCTACAAATGTTGCCTAAAGTAATTGATTTTACCCGGCAGAACGAAAGAAGGAAACTCCGCTTTTCAGTTGTCTTAGGCCCTGTTTTTTGACAATGACCTTTCAGAGGTCAAATTGCTGTCAAGAACATGAATTGGCTGCTTCGCAGCAATAATACAGACCTTTATTTTCACCGCTTTAATGCAAATTCTTTTTTCTTTCTGATGCCTATTGTGCCAAACTTTTATTATTTAATGTACTGTATAAAATATTCAAAATGCAAAAAAGTTCAAAACAACTTGTGTTACAAAAAAAAATGCATTTACCTTTAAATATACTGTTTTTGATCTGTAAAAACTCTTACAAATTCAATAAAATCATAAAGTTTTATTTTCCAATGACACAGAGAATTTTAAAAAAGCACTGATTTACAGACATGTTTTCTATGAAAATTCCTTTAGAAATTACGGTTCACACACTCTACTATACTAGTTTAAGGCTTATGCAAAGAGCATAGAATTTATTATTAAAAATCTATATCGTATATTCTCGGGTATAAGGTGACACCCTCCCCCCACCCCCCACTCAAGTTGCAAAAAATGTTTGGATGATGTTGGTATGTCGGGCGCAGTCGCGGCTCTAGGATATATTTTCTGGGGGGGGGGGCTAAGTTGTCCGACAGGGGGACTTGAGCTTGTGGGCTCGAGCTGGGGAAAGGGGATGAGAGGGGGTTCCCCTGCCAAATGCGATTTTTTTAAAGAATAGCAACCTCTGGATGGCCGGAAATGGCACTCTCAGACTGTGACAGACATGTGTTGGCTTGGTGTGGGCCTATTTTTATGTTTTATGGTCTGACTGCCCGACGAGCTCTGTCTGGCGGGGGCTTGACCTGTCTGGTGGGGGGGACTTAAGCCTCCCCTGTCCCCCACTGGCGCCACCACTGGTCGGGCATATAGTTGACCCCCTGTTTCACCCTCGGATTTCTTACTTTTTGCTGCTCTTTATTATGGACTACATCTACATAATACCATTTTATGGGCTTTTAAATGTTCATCAAAATCTTATTTCTACGCATTTAAAACTGTAGTTATTCATACTAACTGTAGCCTCATTTCTGTAGTAAATTTGCATGTTACAGACAATCCACACATACGATGAACAATGATTTAAAAATCAAAAATTTGTATGTGTTGCTCGTACACTATAAGACCCCTAATCCCCTGTTTTTTTTCCTATTTTAAGCCTTGTCTTATGCGAGAGTACACAGTACAGTAAGCAAAACATTTTCTGATTTTAAGTTAATATAAGAGACATTATTTTATTTATGATTCTTAGTACAAGCAGTATATTAACATTAAAAGAACAATGCCAACACAGATTATAAAATATAAACTTAGTTTACAGTAGTTAAGAAAATATTAGAAAATACAAACCAATCTTTGAAAATGGAAGGTTAAAAAAAAATAAATCGTAGTACTCATGATTTTCATGATACAGTACTTACTACCTGTACATATTATTTTCAAGATCCTGTTAAACTATAAGTAAAAAACTCTGATTTAAGATTGTGAAAAATATTTACAATTTATTTTAATCTTTATTGATTTTAAACAAAAATAGTATGTACACAGTCTTAGAACAAAAACATATGAAAATAATTTTTTACTAAACATGGATCTACAGTTTAGTGAATTTTATATTATAGATTAAAGTAATTGGAAAATGATAAATCTAGAAAGAAAAATTAATAGCCGAAATGTCAAAACAATTTTCAATAAAATGCCCAGATTATGATTGAATACCGGCTAGTTGGCTTAGAATTATCGTAAAATATATTCAAACAGAATATGAATATGCAACGCTGAGTAGAAAATTAAGAAGGCAGAAGCATAATTAATAGGCTAATTCTTCTAGAATCTGTTCGATGACTGACACTCCATCATGACAAACTGAACTTACCTTGCGCTTTTTTTTACTTTGAGATTTTTTCTTTCCTCGTAGTCTGAATGCTAACCATGGATATCCCATTACCAACGCGACAGCAAACTAAAGAATCGAGAACTTCTTCTATTGCACTCTGCTAATGCCATTCACTATCATTTCTTACTGTTTAACATGCACGCTCACTTAGTATCATATTTCCTGTGCAGTGGAGCTACAAGAAATGAGAGAGCTGAATTTATGTTCATACGGTTTCTAAGTCCCGCGGGGTTGGTTCACTGAGTGTTACAAATACAACTAGTTAAAAATGCTTCTCACAATTGCTTTTCATATTTGCAACGGACCCATGAAACATCAATTTCCGCAATGTTAACGACACATAAGGCTCTGTTTACATCTCGGGTGGCCATCGAGGAGTGGTTGACGAGATTAACGTTTGCGTGATGATGATTATTCGAAAACCCTGATGACCGAACACAAGTTCTTTGATTGCATTTCTAAACAAGATTGTAAATTCACCAGAAATTTATCATCATTAACAGATCTGCAACAATACAAAGGTTATATTTATCTGTGTTTGATATAAATCTTTGAATTTAAAATGCATGTAGCATCTGAATTATTTTCTGAATCAGAAAGATTTTGCAGTTGTCCAGTTATAATGGCCTGTTAGTTTTTGTTTACAGTTAGAATAAAGTTTTACAACTTATCAAATAGAAAATTTAATAACTCCTTTTTAAATTATTTTCAGATTTTAAAAATAAGCATTATTCTAATTTTAATTTAAAAAATGAGTAAGAGTTAATCTGTGCAATTTTGAAATGTTATTGTTTTATTTTAGAAAGATTGAAATTTTATAATTTAATATTTCAATCTTTCATTGAGATTTTCAGTGGATTCAGAATTTCACCTTGTATTATGACAATCAATGCATTGATGCAAGAGTCTGCAATTTACATCATCTTATAAATTCTAAAGTAAAACTGTACTCACTGTACATACAGTAGTACAATGAAAAAAAGAAAATTTAATATATAGGATGAATAATAATTTTTAAAAATTAATTAATTGAAAAACCATAGTCTAGGTTTGTCTATTTTAAGTTGTAAAAGGCCTTTCTAACACTAACCACTCTACAGATTTAATACCACCCAACCAATTTGAAATACTGTAAATGGTCGAAACCTACAAAACCATAACATTCCACTTCTGGCCTCCCACACAAAACGGTTTCCTAACAGCCCCGTACTATTATGTTGACCTTATGAACCAGAATTAAGGTCATATGAATGGGATACCCTCCTCTCAGACTGAATGAATTGCTGTATTCTGCATGTTATTTTTTCTTATATTTTGCCCAGTTTTTATCCCTTTAAATATTTTTTTAATAATAAACAATAATAATAACAATTAGAATAATAATAATAACAATAATAATAATTTTAATGATAATAATAAATATTTTTATTATTTTATTTAAAATTTGGTACTTTTGTAATTGTAACTTGCAATTTTGCAATTGGCTGTGATTTTTTTCAAATGAGTCTTTGTTTTTTTGTTTATTGAATAAAAGTGATAACCTGAAATAAAATTTAAAAAAAAAACAAACATATAATTATAAATCATCATTAAAAACAAAGCTTGATGACGTTATACGTATAAACAAATAATAGTTTTATACTATCTTCATATTTTTTGTTTGTTGTGGGCCTTGGTTGAACCACTCACTGGCATTCCCTTGATCTGGAAATGTCGCCCTCATTAAATAAAACATAAGGATCCTGCAATCTGAAAGCAATAGCATATCTTGACATCAAACCTACCACTTAAAACAATGCATAGCTGTATCTGCTTTAAATTAAATGTAATTATAAACATAAAATAATTATTTTAAGCATAGTATCCTCCTACATCTTGACTAATGGATCCGGCAGATGTTGGGTACTGTATGAACCAGTGTAGGTGGGAGAGATGCACTACATTAACTTTACTGTCACTGTAATCAGTCAAAATTTAAGCACCATTTTATTTTAGCAAACATTGTCAGGTTGATCAGTGGTAGTTACTGCTACTACTACACTTAATATATTTACAAAAGAGCATGACTATTATAAGATTGAATAACTAAATTTCAACATTTCAACTATAAGATCAGTGGAGTGGAGTTGAGTTAGTGGTTAAGATGCTTGTCTTCTGATCCCAGGATACTGGGTTCAATTCCTGTCAAAGCAGGAATTTTACTCATGATTAAAAAAACAACTCCACTCCCTAAGCCTCATAAAGAGGCTTACTTTATAAAGCATCATTCTCGTCCTGTACAGTACGTCGGGAGTGTACTTGCTGTTGGATGCGAGGGAAATAATAATAAAATAACTTTTCTATAAAAGCTCAGAGAGGCACTGTGCAATCAATGTAGAATTAAATTTGAAATCTATTTTATGCAAGCAAGGCCATGTGATGGCCATGACAGCAGCTTAGCTTAGTAGCTAAACTGGTGGTAGTCACTTGTGTGTGCGCTGAACTGTGGAGATCTCTAGGTCCCTGGTTCAATTCCCATTGCTGCTCCCCTTGTACTTCAGCTGGAGGGCTGAATGCAAGTTACGATAGCACAGTCTTTCAGATGAGACATTTACAGTAAGCCGTTGGTTGCATGTTCATTATGGCCCATATGCATGTTAACTGAGAACACAGTGCACTCTTCGGAAAAGAGTAAGGGATTGTCTCCCGGTGTACTGGTCAATCACCACCAGAAGCAACCCACTGGAAATAAGTCTTTCTTCCGACTTTCATGGGTTATCCTTGGTGTTTACACCGAACACACTATATCCATCCATCCAACATAATCCTAAAGTAAAGTGTAAGTTATTGGGGGATTGGTTAAGGTTTAGAAATGTTATCAAAAATAATGTTATAGTATATACTGAATTATATTGGCAAAACTTGCTTACAATATGAATCCATGTTTATTCTCATCACCAATAAGTATTCTGCATTTCACTATAAGTTGCACAGCCAATTGTAATACTTAATAGGATGAAAAGTCCTCGGCCCACACCTTCCGACCTCTAACATTTACAAGACTTATCACTAGCTAGCTAGAATATTATATAGGATCTGATTGCTAGTCCTACTGGATTATAATATTCCTCTCAAGTTTATTGATGATGGAATAATAACAATAATAATAGGTTGGGATAACTGTACGTTTTGTCATGGATCATGCATTGCAATTAGAATTTAAGACAGCCTTATAATAACTTGCAGCCTTCCAGGAAAATGAAGTCTAACAAAATCTCACAGAGTGATTTAGCATTCATTTACAATTTCTGCTTAGTATTATTATATGCAAATATAATATCTCCTAATTATGTATCCCTCTGTCAGCAAAGAGTTCGTAATTGAGAAAATTTTTAATTCCAAGAGTTAGAATTTTCATAGCATGTCAGTGGTACGCCTACCTATTCAGCAGCTGATTAAAGGGGCCCCCTAAATTGGTTAAAGAGTTCTCTCTTAAAATGCATTATCCCCTTTAATGATTCTGATATTTACAATTAAAAACAAAGATTTTTAAAAAGAATGTATGTTAGCTCATATATATTATGATGCATACACCTGAGAATGCCACTGTGAGGTGAGAGCAGCTTAGCTCAGTCGGCTAAACTAGTGGTAGCCACAGTGTGTGCGATGAACCATACAGATCTCTAGGTCCCTGGTTCAATTCCCATCACTGCCTCTCCTTGTGTTTCAGCTAGAGGGTGGAAATGCAAGTTACAATAGCAGACCGTCTTTCGGATGAGACATTTATGCCGTTGGTTCTGTGTACGATACAGAACGCAGTACACTATTCGGAAAAGAGTAGGAGATTGTCTTCCGATGTACTGCCCAGTCACCACAGAAGGACCCCACTGGAAATTGATTTTAATTTTATATATTTCCAGGCGCAAACAATAAAAAACATTAAAACATTCACTTGAAACATGGAATATAATATACATTAACATCAAAACAGGGTCTGAGGATTGCTTTAAAAGCGAACTTAAAAAGGACAATTACACCATCAATTACAAAAAATACAAATTGAGAATTTACAACTAAAAATATAAAAAAATTAGCAAAAATACAATTATTATATTAATTTATCAATAAATTTTTACAAGGAGAAATACAGTCTTCTTCAGACTTTCGTGGTTATCCTTGGTGTTTACGCCGGATAAATCCAATCCAAAATAAACATTTTTTAAAGATATTAAAGAAAATTATAATTGTATTAAAATTTTAAGTCTGCGAGTGCCATTTCCGATCACCGCGAGGTGCCATAATCATACATTTTCTAAACTCAGGGATAGGTAGGCAAACTGTTTAAGCCTTGCCATTGGAGCAAAATTTTGTCATGAAATATGACTTTGATTTTACTGTTTTCTGCAACAAAAAATACTACTACTCAAAAGCCAAAATTATCTACTTACTGTGATTCATTTTAAGTGAATTCCTAATGAAAACATTAATAGCAAAGATACTAGAAACACAAGATAGAGTTCTCCACCGAAATGCATGGTGGGAATACAAACAATGGGACGCCCCTTACGGCTGGATCTAAAAAAACTTCAACCAAACTTTCGTTACCAAGTCGTCGTGGTTTTATTGTCAATTCTCAATTAAAAAATTGTACACAATTGTACAATTGTACGGGTCCAGACAGTGACAACGGTGAATACATAATTCGATGGTGGAGGTAGAAATCGTTGCTATTATCCAAATAAAACACACAATTAAGCCTATGGATCAGTATAGAAATTTACCACACTACTTGTATCCATTGGAATAGCGCCCCCAATGAACAAAAAGTGAGATTCTCTCTTCCTACTGTACAGTAGCCGCCTGAACAAGTATGCACAGCTCAAAATGGAATATACTGTATCTCGGCTGTAATTGATTGATATTTCTTGCTTTTAATGACGTTTCATGTCAATTCATTGGTTTAAACTATTTCTTTCTTGGCTGATGTAACATATATTATATTTGAAGATTTTTAATACAATTTTAATTTTAAGTGAGCTTTTTTGTTGTCAAAAAATACTGTATTGTGCACAATGAAGTCATCGCTGCAAATTGAGTTCATAATATGAGTTCATAATATCAAGATTTTTTTTTAGCAAATTAACAAAGAGATCATTACATTTGGTTGAACTGTACTGTACCCAGCTGTGATTGCTGTGGTTTTGCTGCCAAGTTCAATTTTTAGTTTACTTAAAGAGGCTCAAAGGAATGTAATCAAAATAGCATCCTCAATTCTATCAAAAATGCTCAATTAATTATACATTATAATTTTGATATAAAAATTTATACTTCCTATCTTACAAATTTTCTACACAATAAACCAGTTTTCATGCTCTGGTGCATGAATTCAGGCAGGGTGTGTGTCATATGCAGACACACCTCCACTCCACTCCACACCCCCCTCCCCCACCCCCTTAGAGCAGATTAACTCCCTTATGTAGGTTGTAAAAATAAACAGTAAAAATAAACAGGGCAATCTAGTTTTTCATTGGAACATGGACTCAGTTCTCTCTTCTGAATACCCAACTCCAAGCCGAAACCTGCCTACGGCTCTATGTTGTATATTAAAGACCATGCAGAAGCATGACAATTAATGATACAGAACAGATGCATTTTGAGTTAACAGCAATGCTTACATTATTGCACTTTCCATTAGTTATGCACAGGTATGCTATTTTATATCTTAGCTGAAAGCTGTTAAAGCATGCGCTTGTCGGATCTTCAAAGTTATAATGCAGCTATTATTATAAGATATGATATGGTAATAGGCCCTCTGCAGGCCTGCCTTTGATTACTACATACACCCAGAAGTGAAATGCTACATAAGACATAACATTTTTTTATCCATTTTTTTTTTTCATACTACTAGAACTAGAAAACCTTCTTAACCTAAAATAGTGCAGTTTTGTATAGAAAAAAATGCTAAGGTATATAACTGAATAGGCCTACTGCTGATAAGTCATGTGGAAGTAGAATGAAAGTGATTAAATGTAGACAAGAGTTGCTTGTTTTAAGGGAAGGATTTCCCAAACAAGTGCTCCTTTGCCTATGTTTCTAGGTGTCTATGGATCCACCAATAAAGACACACCCCGCGCAAGTAAATTTGTCTGTTTGTAAATTATTTTAGAAGCATAGAAGCTTTTGCATTATCCGCTATATAAGTAGAACAATTATTCAAATTGTTAATTTGAAATAACTTAATTAAATATACAAATTAAGCAATTAAAATGTAAAATTTAAAATACCTCATGACTAATATTGTCGGTAGGGCCTACATTTTTAAGAAAGAGAAACACATTCTGATTTTTAGTATTTTTTTAATGTACTAAACTATCAAGCATTTCAAGAAACCCTAAAAAAATTCAATAAAAACAATTATTTGCTTACAACTTAATAAATAGAATAAGTTAATCGAATAGAAGTAAGAAGTACATAAAACATTTTTCAATGACTTTTTAGACTAACAAAAATTATAATTGATTAGCACCAGCAAATTCTATTATACAAGAATGGCATATCTTTAAAACTTTTGATTAAGAGGAACAAATTCTGATTTTAGTACTTTTTTATAGCTACTGTAACATGCTAGCAAATTTCAAAATTGAAGCTTATAGCTCAACATGGTACTTTATGTGCATTTCACATTATATTTTAAATTTAACAAAGATATAATCATTTACACTTACTTTTCTCTTTACAAATTATTCTGGAGTTAATGCAACTGCAAATGGAACAAATATTTACAGCAAAAGTGATGACATCCACCTCTGGTTTCCCTACGCAACTTATGTCGTTCGTCTAGTCAGATTCTGTCAGACTTCAAATACCGCCACAGATATGTACAGCCTCTGCGTCTGTAAATCAAACACATACACACGACACTGAAGTAAACTGCCTGCTAAAAACATGATCATTTAGATAGCTAGGTCGAATATGTGAGAGGTCTCCTGTAGGGTGATGTTATCATTCCTGCCAGGGGTTAGCTCGGTAAGATTGATACTAGAGTAAAGACTCAGTTAAATGTCTAATATGTCAAGGGTCAAGCTGTCGTATTCTATAGTATTTTACAAGGTCACTGTCTTATCTAATCATAATTTCATGTCCAGAAACATTCTACTGTAAGTCGTGGGTCGAGTGTAAAGCATTTTTATTATTGAGTTTTACAATACATCAATTTCTTTAAAAGTTAATTTTATGATTCAGTTTGAACTGTATAGGGATCATAATTATCTAAACAATTGATTACTATGTATTGGAAATGGTAAATAGCGAGAAATATATCTTTTATCTGTCCACTTTATCCAATTTTCTTTGACAAAAAAATGTTAAATGCCCATAATCATGATGTGTCTATATATCCCTGGCATTCAACCCCTAGCCCACGGACCAACCCCACCAAATATTTGAATCCATCCATTCATTAGTTTTCTTATAATCTACAGTAGCTGTAACAGTCTGTGAGCGGTGAACGCATAATCTCCTTTGGAGGAGGTGAAAATTTTCTGGCCGATTTTTTAGTACTTAAGATCAAAATAAAAATTTTTGGTAATAGAATCACGACCACCTACTCTAGCATTGTTAACAGAGAGTTCTGGGTGTAGCTCACTGTATCTGGTGGCGTAGTGTGACATGGGGAGAGGGAGACTGACAAGAGATAAAGGATTAATTGAGGTGCGCTGATACAATGCGTTTTCTAACTATTGGCAGCGCCAGCAGACAGCAGCCGATCCGAGGGGCAGGCTCGGGGGAACGTCATTCTGTTTCATATTGAAAATGTATTTTAACAGTGCGAGAGTGCCTTTTCTGGGCATCTAGAAGTGTCTATTTTTTAAATTTCCTCACCTCAAATGTGGGCAATTTTTAAGGATATTGACTCCTCGTCAGGGGATTTCTGGCACTGGCATTGTTTTTAACTAGCCTACCCACTAGAGTCGATTTATTGTGCTTGGAAAATTTCTAGTGGTAGGGTAGAAGACCTTGGGGTGCAAGTTGCATTTATTAGTCTCACCCTTCCTCCTTCTATGAAACTACATTGCCTCATTTCTACAAAACAAGGCCTATCAGAGGTGATGAAAAGAAGGCACATAATAGGCCTATAATAATTAGGAAGACTTATAGACCCATAAAAGAAAATGAGTGGGGCAGTCATTGAAAAAAGTGTGGAAGTACATAATTATGTTGGCCCGCCACTGGTCTCGACAGATTGAAACTGACCACCAGCTTAAAAATGTTGAATACCCTGGCTATATATGACATCACAATAAGACCATATTCAGGAATGTTACATGTTACTGTAAAACAAAATTTGATAGTTCCCGGTGTACTGGTCAATTCAGTCCCCTGTGGTTTAATGGATATGCTACGTAGGATAGTGAATATTAACAGATCTTTACTTGACAGGCATCCTATGCTGCAATCCTCAAACATGAATAGAATGAAATGTTAAATTAGATTGTATTTTAATAATTATTTCACCTATTATACGATTACAATTGAACTGATCTTCAAGGAAAGTGATGGCACTTGCGTGTCAGGCTGTCAAGGTCGAGGGTTTAAATACCACTGTATGCTCCACATGCGCACATCCAATACTACGATGTTTTTGTTTACAGTAGTCCTACCTTGGGTACAGTATGTGATAATGTACTGTTTGCTATAGGGGTAGGCATTAACAGTTAGAGTAAAAGGAACATGCGTTTAGGTTTGTATTCAGGTTCTTAACCTTTAAGTCAAGGGTCAAAATTCTACAACATGCTGTCTATGCATATGTGCATGAATAAATTAGATTGGATTTTTTCAGTGTTAAAATACTGTACATCAAAGAATAAAACACTAAAGTCCAAAGACTTTACAATAGAGTATGTCCTTCTGGTGGTAAATTAGATATCACACTGGGAGACAGTCTCCTACACTTTTCCAAAGAGTAAACTGCGATCTGTTTTCTAAATATGACACCACAACCATTATTTGTTGCTAGCCCCAGCCTGATGAGCCTGAACTACATTGCTCATCAGCAATGGCAAACACGAAAAAAGCCTAGACCTAAATGTAGGATAGATAACAAGGTGATTGACTTATAAATAAAATATTGTAAAGTCATTTTTATAGTAAAAATAACGGCTCTTTGGATTCAATTTTCCGAATAAAATGTAGGCCCTCAGGATTTTTTTCTTGCATTATTCTATTACCTTCGTATAAGAAATTCCCACTAGTGTATGACACGCAGCTATTCTAAAATTGCTTTTTTTTATTAGTAGTAATATTCCATGTCTTGTGTATGAGGGCAGCAAAAGAAAATAAATAATTATAATTCTGGAGAAGAGTTTGTATCCAGTTAAAATGTTTGTTTAATGCTTGACTTATTTTATTACACTGATCCATTCAACTATGGAAAAAAAAAATCACACAATAGAGGGCACTACAACAAGCATTGATTCTTTTAAATTGTAAATTTGATAATTATTCAGGTATATTTATTTTTAAAAAACAGATGGACAGAAAGCAGCCAAAGGCTGAAATTTCCCATTTCACATTATGTTTCATTAATTCAGCTCAACTACCTATTAATACTCCGACAAACTGTGGAGATAGCAGACCTACACCAAAAAGGGGGTTGCCTTTCTCAACAGTGAGTGTAAATATTAAAACGTCTCGATACCTTAGATCTAAATTACTACTTCCCTGATAGTTAAATCATCCACGTACTTCCACTTTTATTTGTCTACTCAGAAACATCATTCGCTAACACCAGGAAAAGGATAGGACCCAAATTTAGTCCCCTGTGGGACACTCCACAGGTAATTCCAACTGGTGGTGAGATGTTCTGTTTGATCCTGGTATTGATCACTCTGCTTGTGAGGAAACTACAGTACTTACAGTGACAGTATAAATGATAGATGGTCTTGCCAATTTAGATCAATTACCAACCAAAACTGTATGATCCACCCTATCGAACGCTTTACAAAAATCTACAGCACATTTCTACACAATTCCCCTTTATCACAATGTCAGATAAAATAGTGTTCAGTATAATAGACAGAAAAAGATCCTCTACTGTACGACTGCCATATTGCTTAAGGTCTTGATTTTTTTCAATGTCTTTGATTAATGCGTTTGCTTTACTGACAGAACTTCTGATGTGTGAGGAGATAACTTGCTGTCGAAGATGATGCCTAAATCTTTTTCTTCCTCAACCGAATCGAGCAGTGTACCATTGAGGTGATAGACAAATTTCTGGTTGTTATTACCATAATGTATGACTTTGCATTTATTAATATTTAACTGAAGCTGCCAAAGCTCAGACCATTCCACAAATTTATCCAATTCATGTTGGAGTGAATCAGCACAGAATTAGATACTCTGAACATCTTGGTGTCATCAGCGAACAGAAACACTGGAACTTTAATAACAATGCTACGGAGATTGCTGATGAAGATGGAGAACAGTACCAAACCTAAGTGAGGACCGTGTGAAATGCTACTTGTTATAGACCATTTCATGGGATTTATTTGAAAACAGCGTCGCCAACGTTGCGCAACTCACTGTGTGTATAAGAGACAGCCCATAAAAGAAAATGAGTGGGGCAGTCATTGAAAAATGTGTGGAAGTACACAATTATGTTGGCCCGCCACTGGTCTTGACAGATTGAAACTGACCACCAGCTTAAAAATATTGAATACCCTGGCTATATATGACATCACAATAAGATCATATTTAGGAATGTTACATG
>NW_022751777.1:369488-377455 GCF_011630105.1 Anneissia japonica
GCGCAACTCACTGGAGGACTTCCAGCGGCCTAGCCTGAGCAGCTGGCTAGTTATGAATAGAGCACCACACAGCGGATAGCGCTGCTAGACCTTTGCTATAACAGCAGTAGACAACAAATACGATATTGCTAATTACTGTAATTACTGTATGTAAACATTGAAATAGCTTTTTAAGACAGACTTATTTTTAATGTAAATATTTAGTGTTTTCCATTTTAAAATAATTTGTACTCGTCAGTAATTTAGTTTCATCGTTGATATAATCCATGAAATTCTAGGACTCTAAAAGTCCCCCAGTGATAGTTGCCAGGTTATCGCAAATTTTCATTTCAAATTTTCGCGTAAATGGTGTATAGGAGCGGTTTTAGATAAATAACCATTTACCAACACCCACTGGATTCTGTTAGACATGTAGTCATCATTCAACAAATGACCCTGGAAACTGGTACGCCTGAAGTTTGTTCAGTAACCTGTGGTGAGGTACGCTGTCAAAGACCTTGCTGTAATCTACGTAAATGCAAACAATGGAGCTGCCCTTATCAAGGAGATCAGTCCAGCATTCCATAACACTTAGAAGTTGGGTGGTGCAAAATCTCTTACTGCGAAAACCATGTTGGGTGTCTGCAGGTAGTTTTGGATCTTCCATGTACTGCACCATTTAATCACAAACTATTTTCTCCACCGTTTTACCCACAATAGATAACAAACTAATTGGTCTATAGTTTGAAACAGAGGATTTAGATCCCTATCTTAGCAATTTTCCAGGAGTCAGAAACAATTCCAGCAATAAATAATTTGTTAAATACAATAGAATGCTTTTGCAAGGCTCTGAAATGCTTCACGGAGAATACAAGGGTGAACACCATCAAAACCTGGGGCTTTGTCTATCTTCAGTGCATCCAGGATATTTTTTTATGTTATCTTCGATAAAAGTCACTTGGTCCATTGTTGCTCCATTTGCAACTGGGGTAAGCTAGGCATGTTGTTCAAATTCTCACTAGTGAAAACACTTTTGAAGTAATTGTTGAACATCTCGGCTTTATCGCTGTCGATATTTGCCACTGTGCCTTCGTTGCTGATAATACAGTATTCGGGATTGATGGTTTAAAATTTGTTTTACTCTGGACATATTTCCAGAAGCTCTTTGGGTTAAATTTAGATTCAAACTTTACCTTATCAACTCTGCAACTCGCAGTTGCTGCATTTCTTGCCAGTACATATTTTGACCAATCGTCAGAATCTTTGGTGGCGGAGTATTTATTCCATGTGGTGTGTTTGATTTTTATTTTGCCCATAGACTCAGGACTTAACCATAGGGGCTTTAGATTTTTCTTTTGGTTTGAACACTTTCTTGTTGAAACAAACATGTTGAGGCAATAATGGAGAGATTTCTCTAAATATGACCATGCTTCTTATGCCTCAAGATTACCTATAACATTATTCCAATCGATACCATCCAGATATGATCGCATGCCCTTGTAGTCTCCCTTATAAAAGTTTTTTAATAGTTCTACTCCAGCCCCAAACACATCAAGGACTTCAAACCCAAGAATAGTGTGGTCACTTTTGCCCAGTGGATTAAAGGAACAGACTTCAGAACATACCTCTGGAAATTTAGTGAGAACGAGGTCTAATAAACTAGAAGTGTCATGCCCTCTGTGGTGAGTGCTATCTTTAACCAGTTGATGCAAGTAATCTTTTAATGTTTTTCAAGACAATTAAAAAAAATGAACTGCAGGATTGGTACTCCATCCCTTTGCAACTTTCTCCACCCAATTAATGTTCCGAAAATTGAAATCCAATACTAACAATAAATTATGGTCCGCTTTCTTGCAAACAAATTATAATAACTCACAGACGCTCATTGTTTAGCGAATTAGGCCTACTTCCTGGACTTATTACTATCATCAATGTTATTTTTAATACTTGTTCGTATGGAAGGCAGTTTGGCAGTCACTAAGGGCGTATGTATGTCATCATCGATTGCGAAAACATTAAGTTCTCCTCATCGCGTGGACTCTAGGACACAATTTGGCCAAATCTATGTAGTAGTACGTATCGTCGGCGGCGCTCACATCACAAACTAACACAATCAAAGTAGATTTGTATTCTTTACCACACAAAAAGTCCTTCTTAACAACAACAGCGCGAACTAACACAATCCACTTTGATTGTGTTAGTTCGTGATGTGTGCGACGGTATGCAGAGAACATACAGTACATGTAGATGTCCGGTAAGATGGACACGCATGACTGATTCCGTTCTCGCGTCGTCGCGCAAATCGAAAGCTCCCTAATTTGATATAGGCCTACCTAGCCTAGGCCCTCCTACTACCTAGTTAGCCTAGGCCTGGTTACTAGGGCCCAGTAAAGCAGCATTTATACTTCCTCCCAAGGTAGTACTGTAGTATATTTTCATTTCATACCTTAAATGCAGGCAGGCCTACATAAGTACTTCTTCTGCTGTGTCCGCTGGTAGTCTATCGGTATTACTGTTTGTTTGTTTGTTTATTTGTTCAATTTCCGCCGCCGCGCGCCGCCGACGAAATTGTGATCAAATAAATAAACTATAGAGGGCGCAATCTCCTTGTTTCTTTTTTTTTGTTTCTGTGCGGTAAGCGTTTGGGTGACACTACTACAGGTCATGAATAATTAAGTAGCAATAGAAATTGAATATTCATTTCACTAGACGTTGAATTTTATTTATTTATTTATTTAATTTATTTTTTTCATTTATTTATTTATTTGTTTTGTTTTTTTTTTGTTTTTTTATATATATTTTTTTTTTTTTTTTTTTTTTTTTTTTTTTTCCCTCTTCTCAATATTTCTCTTTTTTGATTGTGTTTACCTAGGCCTAGATGTGCGTGTGTACGTTTTGGCCTATTATAGTACTGTACAGAAAAATAAGTCTGTATTTCTGTATCTACTTTGTATTTATTTACCTGTGCTTGTGCTTTTATATTTTTTTTAATGTAACTTCTTTTGTAAAAACCGAAAGGTCCACTGATTAATCTCAGATAAGAAAGTATAATACATACTCCAAGTATTGAAATACACGCCATCGTGTTGGGATTCAATGTTTCGACATTAATTGTATAGAATATAACAACACCTGCAGTAGCGGTGCCCATAATGCAATAGCGGTGCCCATCTAAGGATTTAATATATAAAATATAACAACACCTGCAGCAGTGGTGCCCATAACTGCAGTAGTGGTGCCCATCTAGGATTAATGTATATATAACAACACCTGCAGTAGTGGTGCCATTAATGCAATAGCGGTGCCCATCTAAGGATTAATGTATAAGATATAACAACACCTGCAGTAGTGGTGCCCATATTCTTTTTATTTTTTGTTAAACATTTCTTTATATTGTATATGTTTTTGTTATGTTTAAACTGTACCACTTTGAAAATCAATGAAATAATACTGAAAGTGCCTACAGTATAAGGACCCATCTAAGGATTAATGTATAAAATATAACAACCCCTGCAGTAGTGGTGCCCATAATGCAATAGCAGGACCCATCTAAGGATTAATATATAGAATATAACAACACCTGCAGTAGCGGTGCTTATAATGCAATAGCAGTGCACATCTAAGGATTAATATATAAAATATAACAACACCTGCAGTAGCGGTGCCCATAATGCAATAGCGGCCCATCTAAGGATTAATATATAGAATATAACAACACCTGCAGTAGCGGGCCCGTAATGCAATAGCAGTGCACATCTAAGGATTAATATATAAAATATAACAACACCTGCAGTAGCGGTGCTTATAATGCAATAGCAGTGCACATCTAAGGATTAATATATAAAATATAACAACACCTGCAATAGCGGTGCCCATAATGCAATAGCAGTGCCCATCTAAGGATTAATATATAAAATATAACAACACCTGCAGTAGTGGTGCCCATAATGCAATAGCAGTGTCCATCTAAGGATTAATGTATAAAATATAACAACACCTGCAGTAGCGGCGGTGCTTATAATTCAGTAGCAGGACCCATTTAAGGATTAATATATAAAATATAACAACACCTGCAGTAGTGGTGCCCATAATGCAATAGCAGTGTCCATCTAAGGATTAATATATAGAATATAACAACACCTGCAGTAGCGGGCTCGTAATGCAATAGCGGTGCCCATCTAAGGATTAATGTATAAAATATAAGAACACCTGCAATAGCGGTGCTACTTAGGAGCGCTTATTCAAAAGGGGAGATTATTTGCGCGAGGACGATGCTAGTACTTCGGAGTAATTATTGATGAAAATCTTACACGGAATGAGGGAAAGCCTTAAAAGGGCATCATAATGTTGAAATCTACAAATTAACATTTCTAATGCATTGAGTAAAACCTCAAATTGAAGCCCAGTGGGCTTAATCTCAAGATGTAGACAATCTCGAATTGAAGTCCCCATTTTTAGTTTGCAAAATAGCCTTGAGAAGAAGCCCATCTCCGAAAAGAAGCCCATGGGCTTCTTTTCAAGATAGCAAGGCTTCTTTTTAGGATAGTACAGTACAAACACTGTACATGAATTTCAGAAAACAAAATAAATTTAAAAAAAAGCTTGGTTTATACAGTACTTTAGGTGATTGAATGCCATTTAAATACGGTACACTTCATGATATAAATTGATGTTACAGTGGCCTTATTTATTTTGTTGTCGCGTCGGGTCTGTGTGAATCAAACGCAGACGCGATGTTTGCATCGGGGGCAGTCGCGTCGTAGAATATTAAAAGAGAACTAGCAAAATGATTTTTTGTTCTAGAGAGGATTTTTGATATGCCATTAATAATAGAATCAACCTTAAAATCTTTTTTGGCTATTTTTTATGAAGTTATAGGCGATTATATACGATTTTACAATGACGTCACTGGCGAAAAAGTAACAAAAGACCATTTAAATAGCGCCGCGTAGGGTATCCACCACGTAGGGTATCCGCCGCGTACGATCTTTGCGTGCATGCTGTAACAATCACAATTTACAGCCATGGTTACAGCATACACGCAAAGATCGATTTTAATGTTGATTCTATTATTAATGGCATATCAAAAATCCACTCTAGAACAAAAAATCATTTAAACTATTAACAACTTCTATATTCTCGATCTTCAGATGTAGTATGGTCGTAGATATGGCAGACTTTTTAGTACCTTGTCTAAAATGATGATTCGAATAAAACAAATTTACCGTATATTTGGCCAATTAGCACACTCACCGCTACGAAAAAAGGAAATTTCATAAGAAAAAATGTTGCTTTATTTTTATTTTTTGGGCCTACCATGTTATTTAATACGACAAATAATAAATTTGAAGTGTTAAAAATGTTGTATATCGCAGGGAAATATGCAAAGGAGCGGAAATCAAGCTTTAATTAGCAAAAATCTAATGATGGTCACCGAATGAGTATTTTATAAACCGAGAGAAAAAATGGAAAACAGATAGGAAAATTAATAACTGTGAGTGAGGGGACACACTCTTATAAATATTTGCATTATATTTGGGGTTTACATTTCTTCTAATTAAAAAAAAAACAATACAAAAACAAACAAAAAAAGAACAAAGTCATTCTAATCTCAAAGAACAAAATTGCATACTGTCGAAAAAAATATATGATCATATGCTAAGGTCTGCTAAGAGAAGCTTATCTGACTTTAGAGAACGTTCCGCCATTTTTCTGGAGGGTTCCCCACGCCCGCCCGTTCATTTTGGTTTATCTAGTGATGCTAAATCAATAGAGAAACGTTTGTCCCTGAAAAAGGTCACGGGGGCCCTGATTTTCACTACAAATACGAAAGAAAGGGGGAAAGAAAAAGATAAAAGGAAAAGAAATGGAAATCGTAAGACAGAAAAGGAAAATAAGAAAAAACGACATAAGAAAGAAATGGAATGGAAAGGAAGCATAAGAAAGAAAAGGAGAGACTAAAACTGAAAATGAAACAGAAACAAAAGGAAACATAAGAAAGAATAGGAAACAGATAAGGAAACGTATGACAAAAAAGGAAAGTGTAAGAAAGAGAAAGAAAAGAAAAGTAAATAAAGAAAGACATTGGTATAACTGTAGTTAAAAAAGGAGAAGGTAAAGTAATAAAATGATGAGTCTTGTTACATTTTCTTCTTGTGATATGTATCTTGTTTTTTTCTCTACTGCTTGTTTGACATTGCCCAGCACCTATGTAAGTGAAGATGTTTTCGCTTTACAAATCTTTATTATTATTATTATTATTATTATTATTATTATTATTATTATTATTATGCATATTATATTATTAAGGCATATTATTATTATTATTATTATTATTATTATTATTATTAATAGGCATATTATTGTTATTATTATTATTATTAACAACACGACATTCAAACTTAAAACAATGATTAATTTAGTCTTTTTGCAAGTACTGTACACTACATTTAAAATCAATCAAGAGATTTTTGCTTTTGTCCCCTTTTTAACTTTCACCTTTGTATTATTAATATTGCGACTACACTATTGTGAGTGGAAATAATATCAGTCTATTGTCAAATAAAGTGAAATCACCTCGACCTGACAAAATAAAGTAAAATTATCAGCCATACATATTGACAAATCAAAAAAGCTCCAAATAATACGAAATGGTTCTTCTTGCAACATTATAGTATACGAGAATAGCCTAGCAAAAGTGTTTCACGCTGACATTAGCTGTTTTTAGGTCATTTTTTGCCTTTCCACAGTCGAGTCTGGCAAATACTTGTCGGATTTTTGTATTCCCTTCTGCATTTGGAAGGCAATTCTTTTCTGAATGCTTTAGTATTTGTTTCAACTGCATTGCTTGAAAAAGGGCACCGTCATTTTTCACTTTTCTATTGGTGCTATGTTGACCGCCCACCACGCGTAGAGGCTGCATTTTGACCTCTTTTTAGTGACTTCGTTTAAATTGCCATTTCGGCTGTTAACCAATCAAATATCTTGTTGTTCATTCTTCCCAGTAAACGGAAAGATGAATATTCATAGATTCTTCTCATATAAAATATATAAATTGCAATTGGATGAAAACACTATTCAAAAACACCATCAAAACGCTAATTTTAATATGAATGAACAATCCTGTCTAGACATTATGCCCGAAAAAATGCGAAGCTTTGGTATAGCCTTCCGCTACCATTGTCAGAGGTCTACAGGTTCGTGTGGGAATTGAACACACAACCATCAAGTTTCCCGTAACATGATTAGTCTATTTTTTTCTAATTTGCATAATAAATTTTTCAAACATCTTTGTCTATTTAAAAAAAAGTGCGTAAGTTATGGAGATGGTAACAATCAAAAGTCGATTATAAATTTAATTCTCCCTTTATTAGACAAAAAATAAACCCTCTTGGCCACGGCCCATTTTTGACACCATGACCAGGCGTAATAGTAACCTGTAGTGTATATATACAAAGAATTTTTTCTAGTAGGATCAGAGTTGACTAACTGGTACTTGGTGTGGTACTAGGTTTATCGCATATATGGTTTAGGGGCCGCGGTTTACCTCCCTCCGTTTAGTCATGCTGGATCAGGAGTAGTAAACTCAGCGATCGTGGGTTCGATTCCCACACGGGGCAAGTTTTTTTTTAAATTTTTTAAATTTATTTCTATTTTTTGAAGGTCGTGGGTTCGATTTTTTTTTTTTTTTTAAGGCAGTTTAGTGGATGGTGGATATAATGAATGTACAGTATTGTACTCGTTTATGACGTCGCGAAATAACAACAAACAACAACGTGTCATGTCCGAGCCTAGGTCGTCATGGAAGCTCCTTGGCTCCTGTGTAATTCATGTTGAGCCAACTGCAGACGAAAAGGTTGCAATCTTTTCAGAGATAAACCGGAAGAAAATTTTAGACAGTGCTCATGAATGGAAGGACTTTAATACTGAGGAATGGAAGTTAGCGAAGTCCTTGGCTTGCTTAACCGTTTTTCTTCGATCGTCGCTTC
>NW_022751777.1:377691-384928 GCF_011630105.1 Anneissia japonica
GAGCTGTCCTTGGTGTTTACACCGAATCTGTCTCTTATACACATCTAGATGTGTATACACACATACGCACATACACACATACATACATCTAATAGCTAAAGTGTTCTAAAGTGTTCTGAACCCCATCTTATCGGACGGAGACACCTCCTCCCAAACCTAGCCTCCGCAGGCACTTGGAGGCACTTTACACATATACATAGCCCTCCACCCCCTTTCCAAAACTTCTGGATTGTTGTATTTAGGTACACCATGGCTGTTAATTGTGATTGTTACAGCATGCACGCAAAGATCATACGCGGCGGATAACCTACGCGGTGGATACCCTACGCGGCGCTATTTACACGATCTTTTGTTACTTTTTCGCCAGTGACGTCATGGTAAAAATCGTATATAATCGCCTATAACTTCATAAAAAAAATAGCCAATAAACGTTTTTAATGTTGATTCTATTATTAATGGCATATCAAAAATCCACTCTAGAACAAAAAATCATTTTGTTAGTTCCCTTTTAATACTGCCCTCATCGGAGCTTTCCCAGTTACGAGAACTTGATTACCATACACTCTTTGGTATACAGTACCTGTTTAATTTCATGAAGTCACGGAATGAAATAACTTTTAAGAGATCTACGGAATGAACTTAGATTTTCAATAGGGTATTTCTAATAATTATCGGGTACTGTACTGTAGTCTATTCTATTCAGGGAGTTGTTTGATTATTCGGGGTGGTTTGTATGCATGGGAGCGCGCGTGCGTTTGCGTGTGCGTGATTGCGGATTCTCGCGCGATCGTAAGACAAAATGAATATCCGATACCAAGAAATTATTATAAACGCGAGAAATTTTATTGAAATTAACCATCATATTATTGGATCACAGTAGAGTTTAGGTGTAGTAGGCCGGCCGTGCCTAGGGTATGCCAAACCTACGGGGAAGGTTTTTCAGGCGTAAAGCCGTTGGCCTAGATAGGCCAGTACAAATGGCCAGAATTAAGGTACCGTATTTAGGCCTAGGCCCTAGCCTACAACAGGCTACAGATTATATTTACAATAATGTCTAGGCCCCTATAATATTAATATATAATATAGCCTAGGCTAGTAATAATAATAATAATATTTTTACTAGGCCCTAACTAGGCCTAGGCTAGGCTAGCTTAACTTATGGCCAGGCCATGGCCTAGGTAGCCTAATTATTGATTTGCAACCGATCTGGCCTAAAGAAGGAGGCTGCGCTATATACTATAGCCTGCCTATAGGGCTAGGTGTAGGTCAAGCTTGGGTAAGCATAAAAGGGGCTATTCCAACCCCTGAAAGTTGGCTCGATTTCACTTGCTTGCACTCGATATGCTTCAGTTGTCTTTTATTTTCAAGCTGGGCTCGGGAGAAATAAAAATGTTTGTAATGGTTTTCCAAATAGGCTAGGCGAATTTTTTTGCGCAAATCAAAGCGTTGGTTCACTTGAACTCTGCATTTTTTCGCTTCGAAAAACTCCGATAGGAATAAGAATGCACATCAACCAATGCTTTCGATTCGCGCGAATAAATTCTCTTAGTGGAAGCATATGCCTTCGCCTATGTTGTTTTGGCCTATAATTGATTTTTCTTGGAAAGACACAAATTTATTTGACGAAACTCAGGAGCAGTTAATGAGATACAGATTTTTGAATATTTAAAAACTGGGAGGAAAAGGTGGAAAAAGGGTGGTTACGCCCCTTTCCCCCAGTTTTTAAATGTTGAAAAGTCTGTATCTCAAACTGCTCTTGAGTTTTTTGTCAAATTATTTTTGTGTCAGAAAAATCAGTTGTACAACATATCAAAAATTGTTTTTCTTCCGATACCTGGCTTTAAGCTTTTAGGTAAAACTGTACTGAACTATTAGAAATCGTTGTTTCTCTGCATATGGGGTACTGAATTAATTGTGAGTTAATTTCAAATCTGGATTTTTAATTTAATTAAGTTTTTAGTTTAGTTAAGTTAATTTGAAATCAATTATACTTTTTAATGTTTCTCTTTTGCTTTGAGCAAGGGCAGCTTTCTGTTTGGGTTTGTGGCTATTCCTTGCTCCTGGCAAGATTGTACTTTCACTTTGCTGAATAAATATTATTATTTTATTATTATTATTATTTTTATAAATTAAAATCATTATAAAAATTAGGCCGAAACTTAATTTTTTATCCTTTTTGCTCAATTTTAAACCCTTTCAATTACAGTTTTTTTATATTTTTCACACTTTTTACTTAACACATTTATTTATTTATTATTTATTAAAAATTCGACAAAACTGTCCCAAGAGGAAACCATGGGCTGAGGGCCCAACACAAAAGTGGAAACCTCTTGACATAAAGTATAATACAGAGCACATTAAAAACGGAACAACAAGGTAAACATTTAACATACATTAAAAATTAAAGTTAAAAAAATAAAATAAAATAATAAAGTCATCTCATATCGTTTAAATCGTTAAAAAATGTGCTCTTATTAATTTTTTTTAACTTTTTTTTTTCTCAGGCATAAAGCTACTCAGGCTGTCAGGAATACAGTTCCAGAGCCTGCTGCTTCAACATAATAGAATTTTGAAAAAAGAGTTGTTTGAGTGGGCACTCTTTATAAACTTAGTATTATCACTGGTGTTGATGGTAATAAAAAATTGTCATGCCAACTGGAAATCCCCCCCCCAAAAAAATAACGTGAAGCAAACAACCCTCTGGAAATTTTTCTCCTAACAGCCAGAGGATAAATGGTACTGTACATGTTAAGCCGATCGATTCTTGTATTTTATTCTGGAATTAAGATGTTTTTACTTGTTTACATTCTTTTTATGTTGGATCGGATGGGTTACCCTTGTGTTGAATAAAGAAATAAATACTCTCTGGATCACAAAAAGACCTAGTTAGCACAATATGCAAAGGATTTTGAATGATAGTTTTAATGTTAGAAAGTAATTGGATCAACATAGGCTGAACAAGGACACATTTTGAGTTACACACTTTTTAAAGAACATTTAATTCATTCTAAGGGGATACAATCTTCATTTTGCTTGGTTCCTTTATGGCAAGCCAAATGGTCATCACAAATAGAGATATTTATTACTTAACTAAGATCTTACTTTTTAACTAAAATATCTTTGTTTTAACTAATATATATATCTCTTATTAACCGAGATATTAGTTTGAAACTAAGATATCTATTTAAAACTAAGATGAATCTCTATTTGAAAGGTTTCTATTTTATCAAAACTAAGATATCTTTATTTGAATCTAAGATCTCTAATCAGGGACACATTTTTAAGTTACGCACCTCAGCTGGTAAATAACGTTTACTGGTAATTCATTCTAAGGGGATACGTTCTTCAATTTGCTTGGTTCCATTATGATGACCCGAATTGCCATTTAATCACAAATAGAGATTATTACTAAGATCTTAGTCTTTAACTGAAATATCTTGGTATTAACTAATACATCTAATGTGAGATATATTAGCTTAAAAAGATCTCTATTTAAAACTAAGGTTTCTATTTAAAACTAAGGTGTCTTTATTTGACATCTCTAATTGAAACTATTAAATCTCTCTCCCTCTCTCTTTAACTAAGATACCTTAGTATTTAACTAAGATACCTTAGTCTTTAACTAAGATATCTTAGTTTTTAACAAGATACTTTAGTTATAAATATATATAATTTATATAGAGAGAGCAGCTTAGCTCAGTCGGCTATCTGGTGGTAGCCACTGTGTGCGCTGAACCGTGGAGATCTCTAGGTCCCCAGTTCAATTTCCATCGCTGCCTCTCCTTGTGTTTCAGCTAGAGGGCTGAAATACAAGTTACAATAGCGCACCGTCTTTCGGATGAGACGATTAAGCCGTTGGTCCTGTGTGCATTTATGGCTCATGTGCACTTTAAAGAACACAGTACACTCTTCGGAAAAGAGTAGGGGATTGTCTCCCGGTGTACTGTCCAATCACCACCAGAAGGACCCCACTGGAAATAAGTCGTCTTCTAGATTTCAGGGAGCTGTCCTTGGTGTTTACACCGAATAAATCCAATCCATAGATATAGATTTAAGTAGATCTGAATTTATAGCTAAGATTTCTCTATTTGATTACTATTAATGACAATTCGGTTCTCCATGTTCCTTGTAGTTATGGAGGACGTCATGATAACTGTGGTATTCCAGGTATGTATGTATGTACATTGCATTAAAAGTTGTGTTTATTCGATTTTCGACTATCCAAGATGCTGTATATCATCTTACAACTTCTGCATGTAACCAGGCTATGTTTAGGTAAGTTTTAATTTTTTTTATTTCTAGTCGTTTAATACCATTACCAGGGAGTTGTTAAAGTGACTATGACAACTCCGAGACTATAACAATTCCCTGATCATACATAAAAAGCATAATCAGACCATGGAGGTATTATTGAGAAGGAGATCACTAGAAAAGCTCCGTGAATGCAGCGCTATGGAAAAACTGAACATGATGAAATGGAGAGCACCTTCTTTTCTCAATGTACACTACTTGCATTACAGTCAATCACTATGGCTGTGCAATCGTTTCCACCTTATAACTAATACATTTATCTTCCATGATATACAAAACATATTAAAATTTCTACAAAAAAGACTTGAATTTAATGAAACATTTACAGTACATGAGATTTAAAAGTATGGTATATTTCAACTTGAATTGCCATAATTGGATAAAACTCGATAATTCTAATTTTAACAGATATTAATTAAGGAATGATTGATGATTATAATAGACTAAGTCATTTTAGTGTGAACGAGTGTGGAAATATTTTTGTGGAATCTGTTCCTGAAATATACACATAATAACATACTGAAAGTCTGAATCAAATCAGGGGAACATTGTTAATTTTAAAGATATTTAATGAGTTAATGAATCAAACAGTTTATTGCACAACTGCCATGTTGAAGCTTATAAAAGCATGTTGTTGCCAAGTTGTTGCTAATGAAAAAAATGTTAATAATAAGATAATACGCACGCATGCGATCCAAAAGCGGGGAACACATTATTTTGTCACGTCAAAGGGATCTGTTGACGAGTGATATCCTTCTGATCAATTATACCTCCATGATCAGACCAAAAAATCAAGACTTTTTCTTTAGAATTTATGAAACTAGTTAGCAGCCAGGTGCAGATTTTTGTGAATGGGGGTATTAAATAAGGTAATTTCTCCTGGAAAATACTGTTTTGCTATTGGTGTTGTTAATGTTACTTATCTTCGAAAAATAGAATAGAATTGTCTTCTACCTGTATTCTTTCTTTTATTAGGAAGCCAAGGCTATATTACACTTTTGAATGTTAAACCCATCGAAGCAGAAAGTAACTTTGGATTTCAATGCTTTACACCTCTGATGGTTCCTGGAGAAGACGTGTTGAGTTATGGTAGATCGTACAAAATTGACAGTACTGACAGCCTTGTAGATACACCTTGGCCTGTTACAGCCACGCAAACTAGATATATTACAACAAATCCACCTGTAGCTGATAGTGGGAATGTCGGAGTGTACTACTGCAAGTTTGTTAATGATGGCGTGACTACCATCGCTCAAACAACAAAAATAGACAGTAACGGTATGAATCATTCACACATGGTCATGCCTCAATCATGACTAACCTAGTATTGTCCTGTTTCAGAGATAATGGCGAAAACATACTGTAATGTCAAAATGTTTTAAATCTATTTTATTGCACTAAACTAACCTTTTGTACCTATATGTCATGCTATGCTGTTGTTTCCCCAATTTTCAATGTTAAAACAGCAATTTTTAACGATTTGGTGATGGTTTCTGCCTGAGAAATGCCCGAAATCATAAAATTTGGAGGCTGATTTCTCAAATACTCTGTTCTTTAAACAGCTGTATGTTTAAACTCCTGTAACTTCATAAAATGTCGGATTTAAATGATTCTTTTACCATTTTTAAAACCATCCTTACAAAGCACATGCCCTGAAAAACTCATCTGCTTAGTTCGTATTTTGCACAACAGTTTCCTGTTTACTGCAGCTTTTTCCAACACCTCTTCATTTCTCATTTTAGCTGTCTTGGAATTCTCATTATTTTGCCTAAGAACCACAGCTCACATGTCTCTAAACGCTTTCTCAAGTCAGATGTTATCGACCAAGCCTCACTTCCGTACATTGACACAGGATAAACGTAACAGTTCAGGACATGTAGCCTGTCCGCTATGCTTAATATGCCATTTCTTAAGTAAGATGTTATCCAGTTTTGAGAATGCAGATTTTGCAAGTATGATTCTTATTTTGATTTCTTTCACGTATCTGGCATTCTCTGTGCAAGTGGAAAGAAGAAACTTTGATTGGTTGGTTTATCACTTTCAATGTACACCTTGGGCTTTCCTTCTTTGAAATAACCACACATTCAGTCTTCTTACAATTTATAGAATCCCTTCCTCTCACTCTCTCTGACCACCAAGTCCTTTGAAGATCCTCCGCCGACTCCGCTAATAGAACTGTATCATCTGCGTGTACCTAATGTTTGTGATATTGTGTCAACCCACCTTTACTCTTTCTATATTTTCCATTTTTCTGAGTACCGTACTCGCGCAAATAAGTGCCCCTCTTGAAAAAGTGCCCCTCTTGAATTAGCAGCCCGTTTGAATAAGCGACCCCTCAAAAAGAGCCAGAAATATTTTAAACGCCCTGGCGCTTACTTGCGCGAGTGCAGTATTCACTGTAATAGTTGAAGAGATCTGGAGACAACACACATCCTTGTCTGACTCCTCTTTCAATATTTGTGTATAGTACTCACTACTCACTCCTTCCACCCTCATGCTTCCAATACAAGCTCTGTAGCACTCGTAGATCCTTTTCATAAGTAAGGCTTATGATAAACTGACTAATGAGAGATATTTTTAAACAAACGTATAAACATAAAGATATGCTTGGTCAATGATATGCTGGTACTCATAGAAATAACAGCAAAATTTATACAATACAATGGCTAAATTAAAACAATAGCAATGCCGGATCCAATAGTGTAAAAACAAGGGCCACCAGGGCATACAATGTATGATGAATCGATCTAAAGATTACCAGCTTGTAAACCAAATTATAAGATAGGCCTATGAATGTATAATGGGAAAATAAAATCGAACATAAATATAGATATACAATATTTCTGCTGAATTGTAATCTAACTTAATTAAATAATGCATTAATACCTGTACCCGTAGGTGCCATGGTCCCAAGTGTAAAATATAT
>NW_022751777.1:385327-415093 GCF_011630105.1 Anneissia japonica
ATAATATTTATTATTTGATTTTAATAAAATATTGTAAGCAGTAAATATGCATCCAGTGAAATACTGTGAAACAGCCGATTATAATAAAAGAAATTTCATGTGACCTCTATCGACCTCACCGTCATACCTCATGACATAGACCACATGAAATGATCACATGACCTCTGGGCCCATAACCCAGAAGTCCGAAGATCGTAACGTTGCTCTGCAGCTACCATGAAACGAATGCAACAGCTGAATATAAATAAAAGAAATACAATGACAATTTACCTCAAGTGAACAAATTCCATTTTATTTCATGTAACCTCATGTGAACCTCACGTCATACCTCATGACGTAGTTAAACCTGACATAGTTAACATACGGTATAGACATTGATAATAAAATCACACACGGTTGATGTATTGTGGAAACAAATTTTTATTTAAAGGCACCAATATTTTTTTCGTCTTTCGTCTGTCCTGAGGACTTCCTTAATGTGAGGTTTGCCAAAGAAAACCCGGGAATCCAGTATTGGCTGCAAACTATTGCAGTCGAAACAACAAAAGCCAACAGTCCAAACCAAACCAAAGGGTTCAAAGCTCCAGCCCAAGAACAAGTGAACGATATTTGGTGTAACCATGGAAAAAATATCAACGTTAACAGATAATATTCAAAGATGAAATTGTATTGAACATGCAGTCTGGTATAAATATAACTACATGTACACACATTAACACGAATAAGGGGGACAGAAAATGTTTCAGTAAGTTTCAACATCTTCTTTTCTGTTTACTTAAGCGTGTCCACGTCACAAATGGGGTCCTCCTGAGTGTACAGGCGACTGTGAGTACTGCTATAATGGTGGCGTGTGTGATGATAAAACAGGACTTTGTATTTGTGCACCAGGATTTACGGGGCCCTCCTGTGGAACTGGTAGGTAAATGATACGGTAACTTTTAATGCAAGTTGAATAATTAATGAAATCACATTGGATTAAATTGGATTCATTTGGTGTGAACACAAAGGATATCCCACGAAAGTCTGAAAACTTATTTCCAGTAGAGTCTTCTGTTGGTGATTGGGAGACAATCCCCTACTTATTTTTCTGAAGTGTCTGCATTCTTTAACATTGACATTGTCGTTATCATTATTACTGTATTATCATCATTATTATTAAATATTATTATAATTGTTATTGTTGATGTCATTGTAGTTGCTACTGACATCTCAGGCTGCTGTCGTCGTCCTTGGTGTTTTATCATCATCATAATCATCATCATCGTCATCATTATTATCATCATCATCATCATCATTATTATTATTATTATTATAATGCTTCGTTATTTCTGAACTTGTCATATCATTTTTCATAAAGAGTTTAAAAAGAAAGCCAGGGTCAAAATTGCCTAAAAATTATATTTCTCCTCAAATCTTGCATTTTATGTGAAGAAACGTCAAGAAATAATTTGTTATATATTTTGAACCATTAATATTTTTGATTATTTTATGAAATGAGAAATATGACATCTTAAAATATTATCTGTTACATCAAATATTCAGGATGCGGTGGAAATTGGCTTGGATTTGACTGTAGACACAGATGTTCAAGAAGAAATAGAAGTTATGCATGTAGAGGATATCATTTCTGTTTGCCTGTTTACGGATGTAGCTGTGTTACAGGTTTCAGAGGCTTTAACTGTCTCGGAAGTAAGAAAAATTACAGTACAATATAAAAATGTTTTAATATGAAATTCAAAGTTGGATAGGGAATAAAAAAAAAGTATATACAAAAAAATGTTAAATATCTCCTTTTTTTTTTAATCAATCAGTTTTATGAAATGGCTGAGTTTTCCTCCTCTCTCCACAAACTCCACAATTTCATTTGTTATGTCAATATCAGGTAGTTAAAATAGTTTATCTAAAGGTTAATCTAAATTATTTTGTAATTTAATACAAAAATAAAATGTATTTTGTTTTAAAAAATAATAAAAAATAATATAATGTATACAGTATTTAATTTATGATGGTACAAAAAAGAGGGTTTTTTTTTTCTTTGCTTTGTATTGTTAAGTTTCAAATGGTACTTACGTATGTTAGGCTTTTGTGCAATATTCATGTATGTAATATTCATGTATGTAATATTCATGTATGCAATATTCATGTATGTAATATTTGCTTTGTGTATATTGATGTTTTTATTGAGCAAATAATAATGAAAAAAGAAAGAAAAAAAAGGAATTATTGATAAAACTACAGACCTGTTTTTGTTCCAAAATCATTGAGAAAGCTGCTGTAATGAAGTTTCATGCTTACCTTTCTGTACCTTTGGAGTCTGCAAACAGTTCCTCCCATTATACCAGCACAGTATTGCTGAAGGTGTGTACGGACATTGCTGCCGCAGTTACAGGCAACGTGGTGTCATTTTAGTTTGACTTAAATTGTCTGCTGCATTTGATACAATTGAGCACTTGATTCTCAAGCATCTGAATACTTCTTTTGGACTATCGAAACAAGCCTTAAAGTACGGTTTGAATGTTACCTTAACTAGCATATACCCGTGCATGGCATTAAATGAGTGTAAAAAGGTGGTGAGGCATATCATTAAATGTTATGAAAAGTTGAGAAGGCAATCATTGGGGATGTTATGTAGTTACCTTCTCATTTGTTTTTAAAGGACCTCTTTGTAGATAATGTTTTGCGTGAGTGTCTCTGCCAAATAGTCATTGTGAGGAATTGTCCATTTTCTGATAATACATTGAAATTTGGAGTAGTACCCTTTTGCATGTGAAAATGCAACATATACAGTTGGGCATGTCTGAGATAACTGTTTTTTATTGATATTAAAGAAGGTAAATAAGCCTATAACTGACAAAATAGGGCCCAGATAATGTTCTGATGGATTACATAAGAGATGTTAGTAATACATTGAAATTTGGAGTAGTACCCTTTTGCATGTGAAAATGCAACATATACAGTTGGGCATGTCTGAGATAACTGTTTTTTATTGATATTAAAGAAGGTAAATAAGCCTATAACTGACAAAATAGGGCCCAGATAATGTTCTGATGGATTACATAAGAGATGTTAGTAATACATTGAAATTTGGAGTAGTACCCTTTTGCATGTGAAAATGCAACATATACAGTTGGGCATGTCTGAGATAACTGTTTTTTATTGATATTAAAGAAGGTAAATAAGCCTATAACTGACAAAATAGGGCCCAGATAATGTTCTGATGGATTACATAAGAGATGTTAGTAATACATTGAAATTTGGAGTAGTACCCTTTTGCATGTGAAAATGCAACATATACAGTTGGGCATGTCTGAGATAACTGTTTTTTATTGATATTAAAGAAGGTAAATAAGCCTATAACTGACAAAATAGGGCCCAGATAATGTTCTGATGGATTACATAAGAGATGTTAGTAATACATTGAAATTTGGAGTAGTACCCTTTTGCATGTGAAAATGCAACATATACAGTTGGGCATGTCTGAGATAACTGTTTTTTATTGATATTAAAGAAGGTAAATAAGCCTATAACTGACAAAATAGGGCCCAGATAATGTTCTGATGGATTACATAAGAGATGTTAGTAATACATTGAAATTTGGAGTAGTACCCTTTTGCATGTGAAAATGCAACATATACAGTTGGGCATGTCTGAGATAACTGTTTTTTATTGATATTAAAGAAGGTAAATAAGCCTATAACTGACAAAATAGGGCCCAGATAATGTTCTGATGGATTACATAAGAGATGTTAGTAATACATTGAAATTTGGAGTAGTACCCTTTTGCATGTGAAAATGCAACATATACAGTTGGGCATGTCTGAGATAACTGTTTTTTATTGATATTAAAGAAGGTAAATAAGCCTATAACTGACAAAATAGGGCCCAGATAATGTTCTGATGGATTACATAAGAGATGTTAGTAATACATTGAAATTTGGAGTAGTACCCTTTTGCATGTGAAAATGCAACATATACAGTTGGGCATGTCTGAGATAACTGTTTTTTATTGATATTAAAGAAGGTAAATAAGCCTATAACTGACAAAATAGGGCCCAGATAATGTTCTGATGGATTACATAAGAGATGTTAGTAATACATTGAAATTTGGAGTAGTACCCTTTTGCATGTGAAAATGCAACATATACAGTTGGGCATGTCTGAGATAACTGTTTTTTATTGATATTAAAGAAGGTAAATAAGCCTATAACTGACAAAATAGGGCCCAGATAATGTTCTGATGGATTACATAAGAGATGTTAGTAATACATTGAAATTTGGAGTAGTACCCTTTTGCATGTGAAAATGCAACATATACAGTTGGGCATGTCTGAGATAACTGTTTTTTATTGATATTAAAGAAGGTAAATAAGCCTATAACTGACAAAATAGGGCCCAGATAATGTTCTGATGGATTACATAAGAGATGTTAGTAATACATTGAAATTTGGAGTAGTACCCTTTTGCATGTGAAAATGCAACATATACAGTTGGGCATGTCTGAGATAACTGTTTTTTATTGATATTAAAGAAGGTAAATAAGCCTATAACTGACAAAATAGGGCCCAGATAATGTTCTGATGGATTACATAAGAGATGTTAGTAATACATTGAAATTTGGAGTAGTACCCTTTTGCATGTTTTTTTTTTTTTTTTGTATTGTTAAGTTTCAAATGGTACTTACATATGTTAGGCTTTTGTGCAATATTCATGTATGTAATATTCATGTATGTAATATTCACGTATGCAATATTCATGTATGTAATATTTGCTTTGTGTATATTGATGTTTTTATTGAGCAAATAATAATGAAAAAAGAAAGGAGAAAAAAAAAGGAATTATTGATAAAACTACAGACCTGTTTTTGTTCCAAATCACTGAGAAATCTGCTGTAATGAAGTTTCATGCTTACCTTTCTGTACCTTTGGAATCTGCAAACAGTTCTTCCTATTGTACCAGCACAGCATTGCTGAAGGTGTGTACGGACATTGCTGCCGCAGTTACAGGCAACGTGGTGTCATGTTAGTTTGACTTAAATTGTCTGCTGCATTTGATACAGTTGAGCACTTGATTCTCAAGCATCTGAATACTTCTTTTGGACTATCGAAACAAGCCTTAAAGTACGGTTTGAATGTTACCTTAACTAGCATATACCCGTGCACGGTATTAAATGAGTGTGAAAAGGTGGCGAGGCATATCATTAAATGTTATGAAAAGTTGAGAAGGCAATCATTGGGGATGTTATGTAGTTACCTTGTCATTCATTTTTCTAAAGGACCTCTTTGTAGATAATGTTTTGAGTGAGTGTCTCTGCCAAATAGTCATTGTGAGGAATTGTCCATTTTTTGATAATACATTGAAATTTGGAGTAGTACCCTTTTGCATGTGAAAATGCAACATATACAGTTGGGCATGTCTGAGATAACTGTTTTTTATTGATATTAAAGAAGGTAAATAAGCCTATAACTGACAAAATAGGGCCCGGATAATGTTCTGATGGATTTACATAAGAGATGTTAGTAGGTGGAGCTGACTTGACCCTAATCTTCTATGTAATAACGTGTTAACTCTGACATGTTCGTTGTTTGTGTGTTGTGGTGTTGTCTCAATATCCTATGGCTAAGTGGGTGGCACAATGCATATGTCACGACAGTTAAGAGATTTGGAAGTAATCAGCAAGAAAATGTGTAAAATTTGCCAAAATATACATATAGGATGACAAAATCGAGTCCAATGTACGTAGCGAACGTTGGTCCCATTGGTGGTAGCTAAAACATGTGTGAAAATCATAATTGTACTTGAAATACCTTCGGAGATATTTGGTGGACAGATAAAAACAAATGTTATTTTAGTAGTATAGATGATCAATGCAGTTGTGTTTCCATTAAAAATATGTGTTCAGAACCTACTGGGTTCCGTTGTTGGACCATGACTTTTCAGTGTTTAAATATGCCCACTTGAAGATGTCATTAGGCTCCACAGCATTAATTTCCATTTCTATGCCGATGATCATATGCCCTATTTGGATTCCAATCCTACTGATCTCCAGTCTGCTGTAAATCTTCTAAGCAAGAATGGATGACTCATAATAAACTTAAAGTCAGTGACAATAAAACATAATTTTGAGTGTGTGCATCTAAACGACATTTAGAGCTTAATCATATTAAGCTGTGTTCTTTGTCTCTTGGAGGACTTAAACTTTCCTTATTCCATATTTTCACACTTGTTAAGTGGCTTTTCTCGCTTAACTTTCTGCATGTTTTGGAATGAGATTATACCATGTTGTGGTCAGATGCTCCTAATTCTGGCTTCTTGAGTGCCTTTTATATTATATATGACTAAGAAATGCCTGAAATCGTAAACTTTGAAGGCTGATTTCTCAAATATTGTTCTTTAGACAGCTGTATGTTTAAAATCCTGTAACTTCTTAATGAAATATTAGATTTGAATGATTCTTTTACCATTTTAAAGCTCTCATTTTACTTTTTTTAACCTTGTATTACTAACTAAAAATTTATTTTTGCAACAAGTAAATGGTTTGGCTTGTCTTTGCCACATATGTCTTTCACATTACCATTGATCAAATGAACTTGGGAGATTGTTTTTAAGGCCATGATTAATTTCGGCTATTTTATTGCTTGCAACATTTATATTGGCTTTAGGATGGATATAGACAATTGAGATAAATATCTGATTAAATTCTGTTGGAGAAGGGAATAACTTGGTAGTTAGTTTAAAGAACCATTTTAATATAATTCAAATATTTTTATTTTCTTAATAAACCTTTTATTCACTCAATTCTTTACCTAGAAATCGATTTGTATGTATCTGTCGCTATTGCTATCATTGTGTATATTTTGGAATTATCTTGTTCTTGTTTTTCATGTGATTTGAGATTTTCCAAATAAATTCAGTGAGTCATTCGTATACTTGCTGTGGGTTTTTGAGGCGTGACACTTATGCTAGTGCTATGTATGAAATGCACTGTATAAATGTGATAGTGATATTAAGAATAGACATTTAAATGTTCACTAGAATGTGCAACAAACACTGTGTATTGTAACTTTAGATATAAAAGTTTACACATTCTATTACAACTATTATTATATTTATATGATATTATAAATATTGGCAGTTTGTCCAGCAGGAAGATATGGAGCAGGATGTGCAATGCAGTGCCACTGTGCAGGCTCTTGTAACTCGTTAACTGGAAGTTGTCGTGGCAACATTTGTGCAGAAGGGTGGAAAGGATCAAATTGTCAGGGTAATCTTTAAATACACTCTTTGTAGAATGAATGTCAAATTATAATTTGTGAATTAACATTAATAATCAAAACAAGCCCAACCCCGCCCATATCTATACCCACACTCACCTACATAAAAGCACATTAAAATAGCTAGTCATGTTTTTGATTATAGGATAACATTCTTTCTTTTACCATATTAACTGGATAAAATGACTGGTAAATCTGCATAGTGCAGTAATTTGATAATTTTGTAAACAATTTTGTTTGATTTTTGAAGAGCGTATTATTTCCTCCGCCAAGGAGGGTTATGTATTCACCGCTGCCTGTCTTTCTGTTAGCAAGATTATGCAAAATATAATGAATTGATCATAAAATTTAGTGAAATCGATCAATTTTTTACCCTCTAACATAAAAGAAAATAATGGAATTTCCCATACATGGCCTGCTTATTGCTCAGTATTGAGTCACATGTTGGAGGTATGCACTCTATAGAGTGACTGCTCTAGTTTAGCTGTGCCAATCTTTATTTTTTTGTAGATTAATATTTATCGAAATACATAAATATACATATTTATATTTTCAACATTGTGAGCATAATTATATTTTGGAACATTCACTGTCCAATACCTACTGTAGAATGTGAATCTGGATTTTATGGAGAGAACTGCGAGTTGGAATGTAGGTCTACTAAATGTACGTCATGCCAGAGATTGGGGAAGTGTGTGAAGGGATCGTGTTATTCTAATTGGCTTCATCCCTATTGCGAACTTGGTAATAATTTTGAACAGTTTGTTACAAAACTAAAACAATGAAATGCGATACAATAAAAGTTATTTTCTTTTGTTTTCTGAACAACATCATCAAACACAAAGTATACAGTAGGACGAAAATCAAAAGAAATGCAGCAGCCAATATTATGGAACTTAGAAATGTTGTGAAGTTTTCTGTCAGTAAAAGTTATTTGTTTTCTAAATAAAAGTTCACTATTTTCCAAGTAATTTTTAAGTATAAGATGTTTACCTTTATTTAAGATTATATACAATGACAATACAAACATACTCTTTGTTTCAATTTAAGTTTTGCGTTTCTATATTTTTACTAACCATCTTAATAGAGAAGCTTAATTTATTATATTAAACAACGTCATTTGGATGAATAACAGATTTTTAAGCTATAAAGATTATAAAGTAAAATTCATGGTGTTCGTTATAGGTGGCCTATTATAAAACATAAATAGTAATTTGTCATATGTACATATCTGGTATATTACACTACTTACACAATCTTAAATAAAACATTCATAGGGATCCTTAATGCTACATTTCTATCAGCAAATGATGGTTATGTGACAGATGTTTACTGTACAATATTTCATGGTGGTGCGCAAGAGGTTGACGTCATACTTATGGCAACGAAAGATGACATCAGCGAAAATATTACATCATCACAGAAACAAGATAGCCAAGAAATTACGTCATATAAATTCTCAGTCTTGCCTGATATCGATTCGACATACACATGCGTAATATTGAAAGCGAATGAATCGGCACACCTCGCTATTCTTCATGTTATTTTTGGTAAGTGGAATTTTAATGTATAAAAGTAGTTGACTATTTATTGCTTTAAAGCCAGGCTCACACTGCGTTGTACGACTGTCATTTAACCGAGAGTCGATGACTCCACGTCCCTTATCTGTAAGCGCTTAATGACAGGACGCCGTCTGCTATGAGCGGGTAATCATAAAAATGGTCCAATGCGTCGTAGTGTTGTGTTCTAAATGTAATTATATCGATCAACAACTTACGTCAAGCGCAGTGTTTGTCTGGCTTTACTTGATTGGAGTTTATTGGACCTGAAAATAGTTCCTCAACCTATCGATATTTACGTGAGGTTACAATCCTATTGATTGATTATATACAGTACATTTATATACAGTACATTTGCAACACCACTATTAATTTGGGTTGTTATGGAGTGGAGTTGAATGGCTTGGTGGTTAAGATGCTGGGGACATAGGTTCAATTTTTGTCAGTGTTGTAGGATTTTTTATCACGACCAGAACAATTCCACTCCCTAAGCCTCATAATGGGACTTAGTCTCTGTAAAGCATCTTGTGTGTATGCAGTGGCAGATCCAGGAATTTGAAATGGACGGGGCCCAGGGATTGACTTTGGCAGATGGAGGGCTTGAAAATTTATGATTATGTCAACTCTAGAAGGCCGGAAATGGCACTGTCAGACATAAAATTTGAATGCAATTTTTCTTTTTTTTTCCCAATTTTTTCCAATTTTTAAATATTTAGAGGGGCCCAGGGCAGCTAGATGCCCCCACCCCCTCTCCTTGAATCTGCCACTGGTATGTTTGTCTTGTGATGAGATTGCCACTTTGGAGAGTGATTAAGATCATAGTTTTTGATATATCATTAGCCCTGTGCCTGAAGCTGAATAAAAGAAGTATATAAATGTATATATATATATATAATATATGATAATATGTAATTATGACTTTCGTTGAATTTTTAAAAGAATTGCCTTCATACAATGGGAGTCTACAGATTAATATGACTACAAGTTCTACGATAAGTATTAAATGGACTGCGTGGGACAACACTACTGATGAAGGAGACGGACCTGTTATTGGATACATTATTCATCATAGACTTAGCAATGCTGAAACTGATTGGAAACAATCACTAATTCATACTACATTGTCAGGAACTGTTTTCGGGTTGTTGTGGGATACAAATTACACTTTGGCTGTGTCAGCAGTTAGACCAGGTGGAGGTGGCGAAGGTCCAATTGGAATGCAGCGAATCAGTGCAAAAACTCTTTGTGGTAGTAAGTTGTAACTGCAGCACCAAAGTAAAAGTATGTTAAAGCCCCATTCCCGGCAAAATTTCAGTTGTTAAGAAAAATCTAATTTCTGTATAATGTTATAAAGATTTATAAATATAATACGGAATTGCTAGTTTAAATTTAGACATTCCTAAGAATGAAAAAAATGTAAAAAAAGACTAAAAATTGATTTTTTTTTTTGTGTTCCACACAAAAAATAAATGCGGATGAATTTTTTTTTTTTGATTTTGCAATAGGTTGTGAGAAGAAATATTGTAGGCGCCAAAAACATTAGCCTATCCAAAGCTGCTAGGCTAAGCCTAGCCTTACCTCTATTTAGGTTCTGTTATCACACATAAAAACGGCCGACATGATATTTTCCGTTGCTAGTATTGACACTTGTGAATTATAATATTTCATAGGAATTTTTTCAAATTTGTTAAAAAAACTTATTTCGACACTTAAACAAACATATCTCAGTCTAATCGAACGACCTCATTGTGCGAGATGCGAAGTACAAAAACTAATCACATTAGAGAGGGCGCACTTTATTGACTGTATAAAGTATACATAAAAGCGAGAGTATTCCAGTGAATGCGATCTACAACTTCTGAATTTGCCTAGTAACGATGAATTCGTCGAGAAAATGGTAATATTTTATGAGAATAGTCTGTATTTCTAATTTTTTTTATTCTTTTGCGTAAAACTAAAATTCATGCCAATATTTTTCCATGATTTATAATAATTGGAGTAATGCAAAAAAGTCATTTTTAGTGAAATTTTGCCGGGAATGGGGCTTTAAAATAGATAGTTTATATTTTTGAAAGTATTTATGGTACATTTTTTAGCAATCCCAATAATTTAAGTTTCAGAATGTTAATATTAATTTTTAATTGTTATTATTTGATTTGGTTTTTTGCAGAATGTGAAACTGGATTTTTTGGAGAAAACTGTGAAGAGAAATGCACCAAACCATGTATGTGCCACAGATTGACGGGAAAATGTGTGTCATGTTATTCAAATTGGCTTAAACCCAACTGTGAAATCGGTGAGCTATTAAGAGTTTGTTTCAAATATTACACGAGAAAGGGTAATAAGTACGCCCAGCTGTTTTGTTTTGTTTTGTTTGGGTTAAAGATGTACTGTCCCTTTGCAAAAATCAAAAAAAAAAAAATCATAAAAATCATTTTTGAAATTTACTTGCCCATTTTGAATTAACATCAAAATTATCAACTTGAACATAGAAATTAGTGTATTTAAAAAATGTTTACCCATAAAAACCATCATTTTACAGCGAAAAAATGATAGAAATACTTCCAGTCACTGGAAGTGTTTTATTATCTTTATTATAATTATCCAGTTCAAAAATCAGGGAACACATTTTTTAAATTTAGTAATTTCTATTCTCAAGTTTGTAATTTGTATGTTACTGCCAAATGAGCAAGTTAATTTAAAAATTATTTTTTATGATTTTGGTCATTTTTAAGGGACAGTACATCTTTATGTACCGTGGATTTTAGGTGGCTGTAAATCTAGAGACATACTATTACTAAAATATTTCTGATCTTATGTCCTGCAGACACATACTGTATATTTTCCTACGACAGAAATAAAGCTTGTCTTCAAAATTTTATGATCATCTAGGCGTGCTACTGTACTAGGTCTTTGGCCCAGTAATCAGGATCAGCAATTCCTCCAAGGCCTTGCCTATGTTTTCGTTTTGTATAAATGTTGGACATTTCTTCAATTAGGTGGCTCATCCATGATGTTGATATGACATTTTACCCAACGTGCACACACGTTAGGTAGAAGTTTTACTCTTGCTAATAATAATAATAATAATAATGTTATATTTATATAGCGCATATTGCATATTGCCCCTATGTGCTTTACAAAGAAATAATATAGGAGAAAAAAAGAAAATGCAAATAACAATAAAAGAATAACAATAAAATAAAATAAAAATAATAATCATAATAACAATGAGACTAAACTACTCCTATTTCTTAAATTAATTAATGGTTGGCCGTTGACTCTGAGGAGCTTATCCGCCCTTTGTTCAGCTATTGGTTTTTCTTGCTGCTGGGTGACCATAAACACTGTCCCCTCAGCAGCCACTAAGCTTAACTACTCTTAAATACAGTATGTTACTCTTAACTACAATTAGTTAAACTATCCCCCGCCGGACACCATCCTGGTATTTAGCAGTTTCAGGGCCATTTTATCAACCATAACATAAGTCAGAATTATTCCTCAGTATAAATTTGCTACACATTACGCAGTAGCTTCTTAAAATGTGGAAGATGTACGACATCCAGAATTTGCCAGAGTGACTACAAGAAGCGGAAAGCAGAACCGTCTGGTAAAGGACCTTGCGCATTAAAATGAAATTAAGTTTGCCAAGTGAAAAACAGGCTTTACAATTTCTTGGTAGTTTGAGGATGATTCTAATACTGGTATATAATCTTCATAGTATTTTTTAAAAATGTTGTTTATGATAGTCAAGCTATACTTAATATTATATACTGTTTTTTTTTTGTTTTTTTTTTCAGGGATCGTTAATACTACATTTTCACCAGCAAATAATGGTCACATGACAGATGTTACTTGTGAGGTATTCCATGGTGGTGCAGATGCTGTTTACTCCTTTGTTATGGTAACAAAACATGATGTAACATTGAACATTACAGCAGTGATACAAGAAACACAAGAGAGCCAGCAAATTACATCATATAATTTCTCTGTAATATCTGATATTGATTCGACATACACATGTGTAATTCTACATGCAAATGAATATGCACAAAGCATTATCCTTCCTGATATATTTCGTAAGTGATATTTTGATTTTTAACATTTTATTTATTTACTCCATTCACTAAAACAAGACAAACTAGAGGGCACTAGGAGAGTGCATACCTCTGCCCACATCATAATTCTCCTCAGTATAAATTTCCCCTGCATATTGTCCCCATAAAAAAAATAATGAAAAAAAAAAGAAAAAAGTTGACTCCTTGAGATTTGAACCTGTCTGGTAGTGTGGGGAACACTCTTCTAACCACTACACCAAATTGTTTTCCAAGTATCTCTTTGAAATTAATGGTCATGATGTTTGTTTACAGTTTACGGGCAATCTAGTATAAGCACAAGTTTCCACCTATACGGCATAAATTATACAATTTTTTCGATCATTGTGTCCTTGACATTTGACCCTTCAAAATTTAGTCACTTCCAGATATTTGGTAAAGAAACATTGTGGCCAAGTTTGACAAATTTCTAAAAAAAAACTGCTTGAAAAATTCGGTTTTTTTTTTATTGTGACCTTGACCTTAAACCCTTTAACATTTAAATACTTTGAGAACTTTGGTCATGGAACATTGTGACTAAGTTTGACAAGTTTATGATTAAAATTATGGGCTGTAGACAAATAAGTTTTAAAAAAATAGTTTTTCGTTGATTGTGATGATCGTTAGTTAATGGAAAACATGACAATTTTGCGTGTAAAATAAGATCGACTTTAGAAGTTATTCAATGAGGGAAAGTCGACTTAGGAAAGTGTAACTGTGTAAAATCATGTATATTCATATTTCAGCTCCAACTACCCAGAATGTTTATATGAGCAATGGAAAGCAGATATGATGATAATAATGACTTTCGTTGAATTGTTAACAGAATTGCCTTCATACACCGGGAGTCTGCAGATTGATGTTATTACAAGTTCTACGATAAGTATTAACTGGACTGCGTGGGACAATACAGACGATGGAGATGGGCCTGTTATTGGATACATTATTCATCATAGATTTAGCAATGCCGAGACTGATGACTGGAAAAAATCACTAATTCATACTACATTGTCAGGAACTGTTTTCGGGTTGTTGTGGGATACAAATTACACTTTGGCTGTGTCAGCAGTTAGACCTGGTGGTGGCGGTGAAGGTCCTGTTGGAATGCAGCGAATCAGTGCAAAAACTCTTTGTGGTAGTAAGTTGTAAATGCAACGCTAAAGTTAAAAAATGTTAAAGCTCTAAATAGATGAAGGAAATAAAAATTTATATAAAAGGCTGATTTAGGCCTACAAAGACGTTTTATCTATATCCTACATTGAGTGATTGTTTATTGTTTTCACAATTGACATTTTGTAGAACCAAGTGCAGTTCACAACATGACCCATGACATCATCGAAACAGATCCACAGGGTATACTAGTTAAATGGACAGTAAGTTTTGTGTGAAATTACATTATACACATTTTTACGTAATTATATTAATAAAACTAATATAATGAAATGCTTTAATGACCCTTCTCTAATAGGCTTTTTATCAAAATGTTCAGTTTGTATTGTGGTGTAGTGTAGGTCTAAGTTGCCATTGTCTAACATCTGCTTAAGGAAAACATACGTATTACGTTTTCCGCTGATACTTGTTATAGTATTTTATTATTTTTATATGTCATATTTTTAATTTATGTATTTGTACTTTTCAGTGGGTGGCCACGTCAGTAAAGCATTAATGTTCTCCTAGAGTGTCCAGTACGCATAAAATAGTAAAACCAACATAAAATTGTCCTGAACTAGAAATACTTGCCAGAAACCAGATCTAACCAGATTAAACAGCATTGAGTATTTCTTTCTGGTAAATAAAAGTATCGGAGTCAATTATAGTAATGTTTTCTTTAAACATGTACCAGTATTGTATTTTTAATGAAAAGGAAATTGAGATGGATGCAGAGACACTAAAATGCTTCAACTCTACATATTTCTATACTGTGTACCTGAAATTAAGTAACGATGAAGGAGTTGGTAATGTGGTTTACCAGGGCATTGATACTAAAACAGCGATATACAACATAGATGTTGATGCTACTTACGTCATTTCGATAACTGTTTCTAATGAAGACAGCGAAGGCGAATTCTTTGAAAGTCATCTTGTAAATCATGGTACGTACCTCCTAATGATCATTCATTATTGTACGATAACTTAATATGAAAGTATAGAAATTGGGAGTGATATTTTTTGTATAATGGAGCAATTTTTTAGCAATCCAAATAGTTTAAGTTTCAGAATGTTAAATTCAATCTTTGGCATTTTATATTTGATTTATTTTATCAAGAAATTTCTTAAGAAGTGTCCGAAAAAGTGTTGTCTACTGTCTATTCTTTTTTTATTTTTTTAAATTCTTTTTGTAGAATGTGAAACTGGATATTTTGGAGAAAACTGTGAAGAGAAATGCAGTAAACCATGTACGTGTCACAGATTGACAGGAAACTGTGTGTCGTGTTATTCTAATTGGATTGAACCTAACTGCGAAATTGGTGAGCTATTCTAAGAGTTTGTCTCAAATATAATACTGAGCAATGGTAATAAAGTAGACCCAGCCTTGTTTGGCTTATATTGTAAGTTTTTTTTTAAATCGGATATGAATCTAGAGACATCCAATAATAAATAACTCCGAACTTGATATCCCACAGACACCTATATTTGTGGCAAAGACAAGCCAAACCAGTCACTCGTCGCAAAAATCGATTTTGAGTTATTAAAAGGATTAAAGTGTAAAATAGGAGCTATAAAATGGTAAAAAATCATTCAAATCTGACATTTCCTTATGAGGTTACAAGCATTTAAACATACAGCTGTTTAAAGAACAATATATGAGAAATCAGCCTTCAAAATTTATGATTTCAGGCATTTCTCATGCAGAAACTATTACAAAATCATTAAAAAGTGTTGTTTTAACATTGTAATTGGGAAAAATAACAGCACAGCATGATGTATAGATACATAAACCTAAGTTTAGTGAAATAAAATTGATTTTTAAAAATTTTACATTCTAGCATGTTTTTGCTATTTTCTCTGAAACACAATTTGCGACGAGTGACTGGTTTAGCTTGTCTTTGCCACATTTTCTTACTGCAGAAAAAAATCTTGTCAAAGTGTTGTGATCATCTAGGTGTGCTATTGTACTAGGTCTTTAGCCTATAGTAATCAGTATCATCACCTACCCTCCCAAGGCCTTTCCTATATTTTCGTGTTCCAATTGGTTGTAGTTTAGGCTTATTCTAATGAATTGAGATAATAATAATAATTCTGATTGAGATAATACAAACAATATCTACTAACTATCTACTAAAAAAGTTTTTGTTAGAAAGCTGTTTATGATAGTCAAGCTTTATTTAGTATTTATTATACTGCTTTTTTTAGGAATCGTTAATACTATATTTTCACCAGCAAACGATGGTCACATGACAGATGTTACTTGTGAGGTATACCATGGTGGTGCAGATGCTGTTTACTCCTTTGTTATGGTAACAAAACTTGATGTAACAGTAAACATTACAGCAGTGTTACAGACACAAGAGAGCCAGCAAATTACGTCATATAATTTCTCTGTAATATCTGATATCGATTCGACATACACCTGTGTAATTCTACATGCAAAAGAATCAGCACAAAGCATTATCCTTCCTGGAATATTTCGTAAGTGATATTTTAATTTTAGCATCTTCACTCCATTCTGTAACACATGACAAATATATACAATATGGATTGGTGAGTCTGGAATAAGAAAAATTTCCAAACCAAATTAATATATATATATACTGTCTCTTATACACATCTAGATGTGTATAAGAGACAGCCCTTAACCGTCCGCGCCATTCATGCGACGTGCACTATTACGATAGTGGTAAATGGCAGTTATGTACATTCCTTGCTGAAACCCCTGTTTTGATTTGTAGGTTAGGGGGAACCATGGGGTCCAACTTAAAAAAGGGCGATGAACGTTTGTTGGAAATCCCCTCTATTTTGTGTGTCAAAATGTCCTGCACGTCCGTTAAAAATTAGCGACGCTGGACGCTTTTAAAATTTGAAACCCCTGTTTTGTTTTGTAGTCTTTTATCATTCTAAACATGTTCCATTAAGTAACTACCAATAGCACTAATTGGTGCACTCAGGAACGATCAAAGATCTGAAGATGTGCCCTCAGCTGTACATTAGTAACGTACATTAGTAACGACATGTTACGACACATTGGATTTCTTGGAAGAGACACTAAATATAGATAATTTAATAGGCAAATGAAAAACTCAGAAACAACATGTTGCATAATGTAAATCCTGCGACATTTTTTTTAACATGTAGAAAAGTCGCAAATAAAATTATCCTTTATAACAGGTGCTAACACATTCCAAATCTGGACAAATAATTTTGGAATAGAAAACTATTTTTTGAAAATTCTAATAAAAGCTTAAATAATTGTAAGTACCTGTAGTTAATAACTGATCTTTAAAAAAAAAACTTTGCTTTAGAAGTAAACAAGATACCACATTCAAATGAAATTGTAAGATAATCTCTAATACTTTTTGTGGACATTATCTTCTGCATAAATCACTAATTACGTTATAAAATAAAACATAATATAGCATAATGAGATTGAGAATTGGCTTTCTCAGAACATGTCTGCTATAACAATAAATGGCTTGTTCTAGTCTTATGTAGACCGTTTGGTAACATTGTTTATAATTAACATAACACATACATTTCATTAGAAAAAATTTCCTATTTTGGTATGTAGTATTTTACCCTGTGTGTAAGACAAACTACAAAGGATTATAATTTTTAAATTATGATTATGACAGTAACTATTTTAATTTCGAAAAAAAAGTTCTGCCTTTATACAACGGGAGTCTACATATTGATGTTACTACAAGTTCTACGATAAGTATTAACTGGACTGCGTGGGATAACACTACAGACGGTGGAGATGGGCCTGTTATTGGATACATTCTTCACTACAAACTTAGCAATGGCGATATGGATGATTGGAAACAAACACCATTTCAGGATTCACTGTCAGGAACTGCTTCTGGTTTGTTGTGGGATAGAAGTTACATTTTTGCTGTGTCAGCCGTAAGACCTGGTATAGGCGGTGAAGGTTCAATAGGGATGAAGAGAATTCAAGCAAAAACTCTTTGCGGAAGTAAGTTTTAATTTTAAATACCAAGGTGAAACTATATTGAACTTAAGATTAACTGTTATCATATCTGAATTAATAAATAAACAAGAATGTAAAGTATGCCTACTACTGCTAATGTATTTGGACAAACAAAAACTCATTCATGTACTTACCCTTGTTTTTAGAACCTAGTCCAGTTAAGAATGTGACCCATGACATCATCGAAGCAGACCAACCTAGTATACTAGTCATATGGAAAGTAAGTTTTGTATCAAAATCATTTGATGTCTTTATAATAGACCTGTTATTAGTAAAACTTAAAAATAAATGATTTGTTGAAAAAAAATTTTTTTTTTTTCAAAGATCCTGTCTTGTCGTTAAAAGTTGATGAAGGCGTATCATATTGATCTCTGTTATATGAAATGCATTTAGAACAAGCATTGTTCCACGCATGTGCAGGAGTGTAAAGAATAAATTTCTTCTGATCAAATTTAAATTCCCAGTGAGCCACCTTCAATTTCACAGTTGGTAAAGACATTTGCAGAGACAGCACAAGAATTTTTCTTCACAATCATTACTATTTTTCAAAATTCAAAATGTTCTTATTAAAGCATTACTGGAAGGTGGTTTAGTGTTTGTCACTATATTGTATCAGTGTAAAAAAAAAAAAATTTTAAATGGATCTGTATGCTACAGAATACTGTATATATAAATAGAAAGTCTATTTTTTTTTGAATTTTATATTATTTTTTTATTTACTGTGTATTTTTTATACTTTGAAATGAAAGAGAATTGAGGTGGATGCAGAGACACTGAAATGCTTCAACTCTACATATTTCTACACTGTGTATCTAAAAATGAATAACAGTGAAGGAGTTGGTGATGTGGTTTACCAGGGCATTGACACTAAAACAGTGATATACAACATTGATGTTGATGCTACTTACGCCATTTCGGTAACTGTTTCTAATAAAGATAGCGAAGGCGAATTCGGTGAAAGTCAACTTGTAGATTATGGTAGGTACCTCATAATGATCAATAATTACTGTACTATAACTTAATTTGACACCGGAAACTATTGACATTTAAAGTGATATTATTATAAATATGAAACACATTACGGGGCTAAATTGCTTAGAAAACAAGAACAATTTGAAGCTGTGATAAAATGTCAAATAATATTTTTATTAAAAATGTATTTATGAAAAAACTACAAATCAAACTAGTTACATACAGTAAAGTAATGAAATTAGCCAAAAAATAAGAACACAGAGTCTGGGCAAACTTTTTCTAGTTCTTGTGGAGGTGACATTAAATCACACATGAGCCAATTGTGTAATTACAAATATGAATTAGCAACAAGATAAAAAGAATAATTGTCATTCCTGAAATGTGTTAAAATTTATTTCTTAATAAGCACACAATATTAGAATCACATTTTTAACAAATATTTAAAAACTTTATCACATTTCAAGTTCAATAATAATTCTTTATTTATTTATATGCCTACACACTGGGAAATTTGGGCTGGGTCCCCGGGGACCCGCAGCTGCCATAGCTCGGCGCCAACTACCCCACTTACTCTACAATATCAAACAGATACAGACTGATACATACCTGTCTCTTATACACATCTAGATGTGTATAAGAGACAGCTTTATAACAGGTGCTAACAGGTTTTCAATGCGAATTATTTTGTATAGAAGTGGGAAGTAGAGGGATCGTAACACCAAATAACGCAAAGAGATTAAAATATATATTTAACACTAATGAAAAAAAAAAGTAAAGTGCTAAAGAAAAGCCTAAGTAGAATTGCTATTTTAACCAGTTAAACAATATGGAACGCCCGTCATAACACCATGTGGGATGACACTTCACTTGTGGAAGTTTAAGAAAATTGGTTAACTGAAATTTAAAATCAGTTTACTCAATCAAGTATTGAGATGTGTATAAGAGACAGTATATATATTCCACTTAAGAGCCGAATAAAGGTAGTATATATATATATATATATAGCATTACAATTTGTTTTTCTTTGTTGATAATATTAATTAATTTATTAATAGTTATTTGATATTTGCGTTCTAGTGTAGAAGTGGTGATTCTATGCATACCAACAATCTGTCGCTACAGACATTGAACTGTGTATGTTAACTAGCTATCATCATAATCATCATCAGTATTCTGTCAAAGGCAGGCCTTGTCTGAAAGTTCAATAAGTTCAATAATAATTCTTTATTTGTCCTTGTATATGTATGCCTACACACTGGGAAATTTGGGCTGGGTCCGGGGACCCGCAGCTGCCATAGCTCGGCGCCAACTACCCCACTTACTCTACAATATCAAACAGATACAGACTGATACATACATGGTCCTTAACTCAACTAACTCTCCTGAGAGGGTTATTCAAGGAGCTGAGCGTTTTGTTATTATAAAAGACACGAATTCAATACTCGATGCAGAGCCGGGTGTCGAACCAGGGCCCTGGCGTGCAAGAAGCAGGAACCATCCCAATTAGCCAAACGCTCAGCTCATAGGCACATTATCATATGTTCTCCATGCTTCATGATCTTGTGTCATATCTACCATTTTTCGGATCATCCAACATTTCTTTCTTCTTCCCCTTCCTCGTCTCCCTTCACACCTTTCTTCAAAAATCCATTTCGTCAGTCCTACCTAGCTGTAGCATTCCAATAATATTAAAACTTATTTTAATATTGGAATATTAACATTTGTTTTTTATTGTTTGTTGATGATATTCATGAATTTAAAGTGGTCATTTGATAAGTGTAGAAGTGGTTATTTTATGCACAAACCATCTGTTGTTACAGACAGTGAATATTTAACTTCTAAGCTATATAATTACCATTACAATCAACATTTAGCATTCCAATAATTTTACACTTTTTTAAATATTGAAGAATTATTAAAATTTGTTTTTCATTGATTATTAATGATATTCTTGAACTTATTAAATAGTTATTTTTGAAATTTTTGCATTCCAGTGTGTGGTTATTGTAAGACCAACCATTTGTTGACGTAGAGAGTGAACGGTATATTATAATAATAATATTATATAACTATAAATATAATATAACTTATTGTAGGAGCGGTTGGCCCACCAGTTGTGGCTTGGACTCCCAACCTTGAGGTCGGGGGTTCGAAACTCTGGCTGTGCAAATCTCTTGTGTCCTTGGGCAAGGCACTTTATCTATGGTTGCCTCTCTCCACCCAGGAGTACAAGTGGGTACCTGGTAGGTTCCAACACAACCTGCGCTGATTACTAGCTGCAATATTATGGAATGATAATATAATTTCATTTAATAATTTAATTTGGTGTTCCATATGTGTTTGATCCAATGACCGGGGTAGTAATGTGAAGATATAAGAACGACATATTATTATTCAATATTTATTTGGCATTCAAGATATATATCATTTGCCAAGAAAGAGAATAGGCAATTAGCCCGAACAAAACAATTTGCACTCTCCTCTTTACTTACACTACACAAATACAAAATCTACAACGTCAAACTACAAATTGATAAAAACAATCAAAGGCAAAGGTCATAAATAAACAATCAGATTAAAAAAAGTAAGCAAATATAAAAATAAATACATGTAGTCAATACATTGAGATATAGTACTTGGTGAGAGTGAGTTGGTAAAAATTTATCTTATACAAGTAAAACATTGCTTTCCAAAATATGTTTCTACTGCACCTTGTCACAAACCAAGAATTCCACTAGCCTTAGAACATATATAGTTAACTTGAGTATGACATGTTAATTTACAGTTTAAATAAAACACCAAGCAACTTGTACTCTTCTGCTTTTAGAGTCAATAGTGTAATCATGACATTACATCTTTACATCCTGTTAAATATCTAAATATTATATTTAAATCCTTCTGAAGAGCTATACAATCATCAATATTGTGAATAGGATGTGAAAGTGTGTGATCATCTGCAGATAAATGAAATATGTAGATAAATATCACTGACATATTAAATATAAACAAAAGAGGGCTTACCATAACTAGCTATATTACCATTACAATAGCATTCCAATAATTTTAAACTTTTAACTTTTAATTTTGGAATATCATTACAATTATTTTGTTGATGATATTCATGTATTTATTAAATAGTTATTTGATATTTGCATTTTGGTGTGTGGTTATTCTATTACCAATCATCTGTTGTTACAGACAGTGAACTGTATATTACTGTATATTATTTCCATTACAATAATTTTTAATATTTTTTTCATTTTATTAATATTGGAATATAATTAAAATTTGTTTTTCTTTGTTCGTTATGTTCATGAATGTATTGAATTAATTATTGATATTTGAAAAAAAAAAATTACTGTACTAAACTTAATTTGAAACTGGAAACGATTGACATTTAGAGTGATATTTTTAAAAGCATTGATGGTGCATTTCATAGCGATCCCAATCATTAAGGTTTCAGAATGTTAAATTGCCATTGTGGACTGTGTATGTTTTTTTGTAGAATGTGAAACTGGATGGTTTGGAACTAACTGTAAAGAGAAGAGCACTAAACCATGTACATGTCAGAGATTGACGGGAAAATTTGTGTCGTGTGATTCAAATTGGCTTGAACCCAACTGCGAAATCGGTGAGCTATTCTAAAGCACTATCAAGATTATCAAATTTTCTTTGACAAAAAAAAACACCTTATATAGTAATGATGTGCCTATATATGGTCATGATGTGATGTCATCATGACCATATTTAGGCATGTCACATGTTTTTGTCAAATAAAATTTGATAGTCTAGTCAGGGCTTAAGTGTTTATCACAAATGTAATATGGAAACAGGGTAATAAAATAGACCTAATTGCTTTTTGTTTTTAAGTCTTTTAAGGGGGTTTACACTAGGCGAAATTTCACGTGGATGTTAAATCTAAGAGAAATACTTTTACTAAAATTATATATTTTCTTACTTCATAAATATATCTTTTTTCAAATAATAAAAATAGGAGTTGTATATTTCTATTCCTTAAAATACAAATGAAATGAGTACAGTAGCGCATTCTCCAGACTACTGTAAAAGTGGTAATTTTCGCGGTACATTAATTTTCACAGTTTTCGCGCATACAGGAGCTACCGCGAAAATAAAAATATCACAAAAGTATATTCGCGCGAAAAAACACTTCAACGTACAGTACTGTACAGTAACAAAATTTATTGAGACACAAGCTTTCGCTAGCTTTTTTCAAGAACACTGATAGTTTAAGCTGGTACTAGTTCTTTGGCCTACTAAATTAGTATCCTAACCTATTTTCTCAAAGGCTTACGCTGAGCAAGGACACAAGCATGTCAGAAATATTTGTGTTGAACAAATTTTCTGTCTCTATTATGTCAACGTATGCAATTGTTTTATTTCCATTTTCGTTTATTAGTATTTCTGTGAGACATACGTGGATCCTGGGATTTGAACCTGCAAAATCTCGCTGTCAAGGCGACTATCGTATCTAATAGACCACAGAGACCTATAGGATATACGTGCAGTTCTAACCCCCAGGCACTTTCTCTCATACAACTGTCTGTAACGCTCTTAAACATAGTGTGTGTGAGCGTTTTGGTCAATTGTATTCAAAACTGCCTGGGGGTTAGAACCGCACGTATATCCTAGGTCTCTGTGGTCTATTGGATACAACTGACTAAAACGCTAACACATGCTGTAAATTAAACATGATGCCACATACAAATGAAATTGTAGCATAATCGCTAATATTTTCTGTGGACATTATGTTATACTTAAATCACTAATTACAATAAATAATTAAAAAAAATAATTAACGTAATACAACAATTGCATGAGAAAGATTCGCTATTTGGTGTGTGGTATTTTACAAATTTGTAACTGGTGTCAAATGTACTGTATTCATTATGATGTGTATCAGAATTAATTATGATTTTTGAAATATAATCTTGGAATAACTATTTTTAATTTGAAAAAAGTGGTGCCTTTATATAACGGAAGTATGCAGCTTGATGTTACTACAAGTTCTACGATAAGTATTAACTGGACTGCATGGGACAATACTACAGGCAGTGGAGACGGGCCTGTTATTGGATACATTCTTCACTACAAACTTGGCAATGGCGATGCGGATAATTGGAAACAATCACCATTTCAGAACTCATTGTCAGGAACTGTTTCTGGTTTGTTGTGGGATACTTATTACGTTTTTGCTGTGTCAGCCGTAAGACCTGGTATAGGCGGTGAAGGTCCAATGGGAATGAAGAGAATTAAAGTTAAAAGTCTTTGCGGAAGTAAGTTTTAAATTGAAACAAATACCATAAGAAAATGAAATAAACTACATAGCTTAAAATTAACTGTAATCATACCTAAAATTATTAAATACAAAAATGTGTAAGTGATTTGACTAGTAAAAGTATTTGGCCTAACAAAGAGGAACTCTTATATTTCTTTCAAATCAGTTGACCAAACACATTTTCTTGGTGTCTTTATAGACAATAAACTGCCAGCTAGTTGGTCTCTTCTACATCTATCATATTCCAACATGCTTCAACATTGCGTGGTCAGTTACAGATTCAAAACACCAAATAGTCAGTCCATGGTTCAGCACAGAAACATCAAACTTAGAACTAGACTTAGACAAACTCTTCAAACTCAAAAAAGGCAACCAGCAATTGCACCAACTCAAACTACCTATCCCATTCTAAAATCTCTTGATACTGCCCTAACCGTTTGAAATATTGTACCCTAAACTCATTTAACATCACCTACAATAAGATGCATTATGTGAATATATTGAATTAAATTGAAATTTAATTATGTACAGTGACTCATTACAGTAATGTTTTACTATTGCACTTAGAGCCTATGCCAGTTAAGAATGTGACCCATGACCTCTTCGAAACAGATCCACCGAGTATACTAGTTGCTTGGACAGTAAGTTTTGTATCAAAATCACTTGATATTATAATAGGAATTCTATTAGTCAACTTTCAAATAATAAAATATTTGATAAAATGTTAAGTAAAACTGTCTAACATCTGTTCGATGAAAACCATGGTGGCCATGATGTCGAGATCTAGATGACATACTGTGTTTTCAGACTAAAAAAAAACCATTTTCTAAAAAACTAATTTTTCTCTGTCATAATGAAATTTAAATTAATCGGACTATTGGACATAGAAATTCCTTGTACTTGTATGATACTGTGCTATTGTATTAGTTTTTAATCATGTGACTGTTAATCCCTTTCATGTCACCTACACTTGGTTTACTATCTTATATTTATTTTTGTTCACTTGATCTTGAGAATGCGTCCATGATGGACACGAAACGTCGATCCTTTTTGTCAATAAATTTTGTGTTAAAATTTATTTTGCAAGAATATGAGGCTGTATCTTGCCTGTACCTTTGGGCAGGGAAAAAAGCTTTAGACGTATTTCTTGTTGATCCTGCACATATAGTACTGTCTTATCTTCTCACCCTAACGCCTTGTAGTCTACATTAGTTTGCTAGTTGAAACCTGACACGTTCTCAAAGCAGCACAAACTTAACATACGTTGTCTGCTTCGCTTATATGTATTCCTGATCTTTTAAAAACTTTCAAATTCTGTCATGACTTCAATTTCTTGGCCATATTGTCAAGTTGGGTTCATTGCATAAAATCTTGAGCAGAGGAGATGCTAAATTACCATCTGCTTGCTAGACCTGTCATGGCTAATCGACGTCTTTCTTTAGAGATACAAGGCAGTGATTTTTCTGTAGCGCTTTCCTTTAGCCTTTACGTACTTGTAGAAGTGGTTTGGCGCAGTGGGAATTATTTATTAACTAAGATGACAACTGCAGGGACCATCAAAGGAAGCAAAGTATGCACTGCCGTAACTAGAACTCTAAAGAATATGTGAGCTACAGTGTATGTAATTCTTTTATAAGTTTAGAATATGTCTAAATCTGGATATAGTTAGTTGTTCTTCAAATATGTACTAGTTTATTGTATTTTTAATTGAAAGAAAATTGAGGTGGATGCAGAGACGCTAAAATGCTTCAACTCTACATATTTCTACACTGTGTATCTAAAATTGAATAATGATGAAGGTGTTGGTACTGTGGTTTACCAGGGCATTGATACTAAAACTGCGATATACAGCATTGATGTTGATGCTACTTACGCAATTTCGGTAACTGTTTCTAATAAAGACAGTGAAGGCGAATTTGCTGAAAGTCATCTTGTAGATTATGGTAAGTGTCTCTTAATGATCAAAAGCTACTGTAAGTTTGAAAATGGAAACATTTCTAATATTGACATAGAAAATGATATTGTGAAAGTATTTCAGATACATTTTAATCAATCCCAATCATTTTTTAGTTTCATAATTTTGTATTTCATTCATTTTTTCGATGATATTTTAATTTCGACAATGATTTTTCTTCATTTCAAAAAAGCTCTGCTTTCATATGACGGGAGTCTGCAGATTGATGTTACTACAAGTTCTACAATATGTATTAAGTGGACTGCATGGGACAACCCTACAGACAGGCCTGTTATTGGATACATTCTTTACTATAAACTTAGCAATGGCAATGCAGATGATTGGAAACAAAGCCTAATTCTGAACTCTTTGTCTGGAAGTGCTTCAGGGTTGCTGTGGGATACAATTTACACTTTTGCTTTGTCAGCCGTGATACATGATGAAGGCGGCAAAGGTTCAATTGGAATGCAGCGTATCAGCGCGTCAACTCTTTGCGGACGTAAGTTATTAACTAACTGAATGTTGAGACTCAAAACATGATAAGCTGTTGTGTTTAGCTTTATTCCATATATGTCATATATTTGATATTATTCGATATAGGTATAAACTCTGTCTCATAATATACATTAACCGATTCTTGTTTTTACCGGCACCATTTTGTAGAACCTAGTCCTGTACAGATTGTCAACCACGTAGTTTCTGATACAAACCCACATAGTATTCTTGTCACGTGGACAGTAAGTTTTGTGCTGAATTACATTACATTATATGCCTAATATAATATGTTGTATTATTAGCAATAAATCTATAATATTTTCTTTTCAAGCAAGATTTAGATGTTGTTATGAAGCCAATGTGTATTATGTAGTATAATTATCCTTTAACACAATATATTATATTTATTTACCAAATGTAACAATACATTTTATTTTTACAAAATTGTATTGGGTGTTTTTTTTTAGGAAATTACAGTTAATGCAGAGACTCTGCAGTGCTTCAACTCTACATATTTCTACACTGTGTATCTAAAATTGAATAACGATGAAGGAGTTGGTGATGTGGTTTACCAGGGCATTGATACTAAAACTGCGATATACAACATTGATGTTGATGCTACTTACGTCATTTCGGTAACCGTTTCTAATAAACACAGTGAAAGCGTATTTGTTAAAAGTACTCTTATGAGTAATGGTAGGTATTTTCAGATAATTAAAAATTACACTAGTTCAAAAAAAAAAATTGTTTTTAAATTTTTAAACACAAAGACATTGAGTGACTTGATGAAAGTTAGGCGCAATGTTATATAATCCTAATATTTCCAACTTTTTTTCCCAAGACGATTCTGAAGAAGGGCCTAAGTTGATTGCAGCTATTGGTGGCGTCATTGGAGCAGTTCTTTGTACTGTTGCAGTGGTTGTTATTATCAAAACTTTCTGGTAGGTGTAAGCTCACCCCTGGATACTAGAAACACGAGATAGGACGCTTCACAGATAAAAACTGTATTGCATGATGGGTATACTGTACTGACTTAAGTTAGTAAATTGAGGCGGCGCGTATGATGGGATGTAAACAAACATACATAAATTGTCATTGTTGGAAAGACATTCACTTTTGCCAAGAGTTCTATCTTGTGTTTCTAGTATTTTTTTTCTATAAAAATTAACATTTACTCTCTGTGTTAAGATTTAGTTAGGTTTGCTAATAGCCAATTTGGGACTTTTTGTGGTAATTAACGAAAACTGATTTGTTTCGATCTATGAATGATTGATGGTTGTTAACATCTCCTGAACAGTAATTTGTGTGACAATGTAGTGAGATGTTATAAATACGATCATTTTTTATTCTGAAGATAAAAACTTACTGGCTTGTGACAGATATGTCGAGGTTTGTTGTATTTAGTTTTGATATACATCATTTGTAGGAGTTTTATATAAGTAATAAGTTTTTTTTTTTTCTTTCAAAGGAAACTAAGACAAGGTGAAGAGGTAAGTGAATCCACAGAGGAAGCAGGCATGGATCAAGGCGATACACAGGAGTATGACAATATTGTTCCAACAAGAGGCCCTGATGGGAGTAACACTTCTACATTCTTTTTATGGTAATATTAATAAAATTAAGTAATAGTCATTAAAATAATCTGTTTATTCTTTGGCATCCTCGTTTTTTGTAAAAATTATAGTATGTACAATAAATTAACGCTTGCATTATGTAACGTGATATGTTATTAAATATGGTACATTGTTGTTGATTCTGAAAAGAATGTTTATGGTTTGTATCAAACATCTATACTTTAATCTAATAAATAACTAACTATTGTAATTCATATATTTTTTGTCTATTTAAAGTAAACAAAAACTAAGCGAAGATTTGATTAAATCCATGGACGATGCAGCCACGGATCAAGAAGATGAGCAGGATTATGAAAATATTGTTCCAATAAGAAGTCCTACTGGGAGTATAAGTTCTGCATTTTTTTCATGGTAATGCTATTATTCTTAGCAGTACAGTATACCATTTATTTTGTAAAAGTTACCATGAAAACATAACAATCAATTAATGTTCGCATAAATAATGTGGTGAGTTAATAAATACAATTGTTGTTGATTTCAAAAATAATTTTTGGTTTGTATTTATCAAATATCTATACTTATATTTATTTTAACACACAAAAAGCTACTGTAATTAATCCTGTTTTTTTTTTTTATATTCAAAGTAAACAAAAAAATAGTGAAGAAGTGAATGATTCCACAGAATATGAAAACATGGACCTAGCAGACGACCATGATTGTGGATCTACGTTATTTTATTCATGAAGAAATAAAACAAATTTTTAAACCGGGATCAACAATTCTGGATTCTAATCATGGTAATTTTTATTTAACTAGTGAATCAATTTATCTTCAACACAATACTTAAAACAATACATATTTTTAATTTTATAGTTTACTTTATCACACAGTTAAACAAAGAAAATAAATTGTATGATTTGCACTAAAAGCAATAAGTCAAATACCTGCCTGTGTGCATGGCAAAATATTAACCAAGAGGCCTGCTCTGTAGTAAAACATGTGGAGAAATGGCAAAAACATTTGACGTTTCTACTGTAATAATAAAGGACTGTTGATATTTATATGCTATTACACATGTAGTGTATTTTCTCTTTTTAAGGACGAAAATGTGAAGTGGTGAATAAACCAAAGATGCAGCTACAAATCCAAAAGAATGGCCAGGCTTGTAAACATATTTCGCCCAATTATAAGTGATCAACAATTATACAGCAAATTGTCAAGACTGCATTCGTGCCAGAGAAGATAATAAAAAATTATAGACAAATAATAATAATAAGTCAGAAGCATTTATAAATGTTTTGATTCTAGACCTATTACTAATTACTGCAAGGTGCTAAAATCAGTCAAGTATATATTTTTTATTTTCTATTTAGCACAGGGCAAATGATTGCCAATAGGGGAGGGC
>NW_022751777.1:416616-419698 GCF_011630105.1 Anneissia japonica
TATATATATATATATATATATATATATATATATATATATATATAATTAAAACGGAACAGTAGAGAAAATCCGATCAGAATGACAAAATAAACAACTAAGTATCCACTGGAAGGAATCCCAATATCTGCAGACGGATCCGATTCGGCCTTCCAGGACTCATCAGTGCAGCTGGGGTATAGACCCAAAAGAAACGTTTGACCAGCTTAGGAAGGGCCCAAACCAGTCCCACTACCACTAATGATTACAGAGCCAAACCATATATATATATATATATATATATATATATATATATATATAATGTCTCTTTCAATGTCCTATCAGAGAGGTATTCGACTAACTATTTTTTACAGTTTATTATAATATAGTCATATATAATACAGTAGTTTATACCATTATGCTTGTGTGTGTATATTTTTTGCAAATATCTTTATTTTTTGTAAATTTATTTCATGCAGAGGATCCTACAGGACAAAATATATGTTATTAAATAATTAAATATATGTTTGTTTTTTTGGTTTTTTTTTCTGCAACATATCAGTCTCTGTCAATGATTTTGATTTCTTTGTATGCTTACTGTATTTGGAAAAACCTGCTCATCATTAACTTAATATCAACTCTAATAAACATTCATCAAAAAACTTGTTTTTGCTTTTGCCATATACAAATATACATATATGCTGGGGTGAAGTCACCAAAGCGACTTACATATAGCAAGTCCAGACATAAAAAATAGTTGAGCATACTGTAAGCCAATTATTACTGAGTTTAGATTTAGAATAAAGGAACAATGATATAAAGATTATAAGACAAAGGCTTTCAACGGAAAAATTTTAATCCATTGATTGAAAAAGGTGACTCTGGCAGGATTGGAACATTCCGCTAAGCCACGCCTATTGGATATTGTTTCTAAGGTCCCACAAGACGACAGTGTTATGGTTAAAACCACTGATCTCTACTACAGGTATAGCTGGATTGCTCATCGGCCAATCCTTGTATAGAAAAAAAAGAGACCACCGACGCCATGTTGGAGGGCTTAAATGACGTACCAGCTTAGACAAGTTTCTTTTGGCATTTGTTAAATAAATTATTGTTGAAAATAACGATTCTTGCAATCCTTTTCAATTAGATTTTTTTCAAATCATTTAACCACTCGACACGACTGTTTATACAGTTTACAAAAGCGCGAGCGAAGTCGCGTTGTTTAGTGAGGTCGTCCACAAACAACGCAAATAACTTCGATTGCAAACTGCATAAACAGTCAAAATGATGTGAAAAAATAATCATTAGGTTAAATTTTAATTTAGAATTAAAAAGTATTGCAAGAATCGTTATTTTTAACAATACTGTAATTTAAACTGATACGTCTCATAGGCGATCTAACATGGAGGTTGATTTTTAGGTCGATTTATAAGGCGAAAATACACAATGTCTCTAAGCACCAAAAAAAAAGTAAATAAATAAATAAATAATAATAATAATAATGACATTGTATAGCGTTCGTTAACAATGTTTGTCACTTGAAGCAGACACAACCTGGGGGAGGGGAGGCCCCAGTGGAAAAAATGGAGGGCAAATGGCCCCTGCCCCTCCCCCAGCGTCCGTCGCCGTTGACTGTTCAACTTATTCCTAGACCTTCGTTAATGTCAATAATATTTCGTGTATTACCTGAGCAGACTTAACTACAAGAGTGACGACTATTGTTAAAGCCAAACGCACACAATATCTGGCGGTCGCTTAACAATAGGTTGTATACGATCCTATTCAATTAAGCGACTATGTCGTCACTCTGAAGAGGATGTTATTCGTGGAATGAACATCGAAACTGTCAGTAAAGGTAAATTAATTGGTTTCTTAAAGCAGAGCATTTCTCACATCGTATCTACAATAAAAAAACCAGATGAATATTTACAACCATACTAGTGTTATTATGTACCGTACGGCTACTAAAACCTATCCTAGACATACAGTAGCCTTGGTAAATACTGAAGAAGCAGTTCTTTTCTATACCATAGAGAACTATATTCTCTATATCTATACCAAGTAAATTTATGAAGCTATGTTCTTGAGAAAGCCATTATTATTATTATTACATTACATTATATGCAATTTGATAATACAGTCTGTTTTTTAAATGAATATATGTTGAAATTTGATATGTTGTTAATTTTAGGCCATTTGTCATGACACCTTACCAAGCCATTGTTTCAGAATGCTAATAATGAATATTCAGAGCTTACTATGATACTAATTACAGTAGGCTCTTTAGATAAGGAACTGTTCCTAAACAGACATTTTGTTTCTGTTAAGCTGCTTGATGTATTGCTTTATGCCAATGAAGGGCCTTATGTATAATCTGTATCTAATTATTGTACATATAGACTTATAGCTATTAATATTGTAGGATCTACGTGTGTTTGGAATAGTCTTCTCGTAAATTAAAATATCTGCTTTTTGTATTAGAATTGATCTAGTGACAGTGGAGGTGACTGGAATTTCAGGACATTGTAAATGAGACGGATGGCTAAATTCGTACTGAGGATCATATACTGTTCAGGTTCGATAGCTGCTGGAATTATTCTGTTTGTGTGTCTGGCTTCAAAATGTAAGGTACGTGGTGTACTGTAGGCAGAGTAGTCAGAATTTAAAAAAAGAAAGAAAATTTTTACTCGAACTATGACTTCCTATGCTTGTAAAACTGTTTCTTACTAATAGGCCTACTAATGTTTTAGGTGAGTGCCGTAAGCAACATTCTGCTCATTGGCTACCACAAGCAGTGGATTTAAGATATCCTGCCCGCGGATACCACGCCATGCCTTCACCAGGATTCGAACCCACGACCATCTGGTTAAGAGTCAAGTTCAAGTTTAGTAAATCGCATTTGCACTTCCTTGAGAAGCTGAATTGTATTGATTTGTACAGTACATTAATATAAAACACGTCTCTTATACACATCTAGATGTGTATAAGAGACAGGTACATATACAGTGTTTAATATAAGGACATGATTGTTCCATCATGTCTTTATTAAACACTATATGTACCTTTGATGATTTATATTATATATATATATATATATACATAT
>NW_022751777.1:422687-424703 GCF_011630105.1 Anneissia japonica
TTCACGCTATTGCGATCGTCAGGCAACTGAACATGAATATATATATATATATATATATATATATATATGTATGTTTTGGGTCAGTGCGTAAGCAACACTCGAACCCCCGACTATCTGGTTGAGGTTCAAGTTTCTTAAATCGCATTCGCAGAGTCCTGTTGCAGAAAAAACTATATAGGCATTGGAATTTTGATTGGTGGAAAATTAAAGGCATGTGGACTAAGTGCAAAAAGAAAGGTTCACAATGATTTCTCTGAAATATGTTCCGTATATTGTTAGATTTTTTTATTTCATGTCTTTTTATCTTATGTCGATGTGTTGTGTATGTAGGCCTAGATTTACAGTCAGAGCATGGAAAAATTAGATTTAAGTAGTGCATTTGTACGACGAGATAGTTAAATTGTGCATTAGGCCTACCACATATTATATAGAAAGTACCAGAATTAACTCTAAAATCAATTATTTTTACAGGAAAATGACACTCAAACACAACATGCTGCCGAGAGAATTTATATCCAGCCGGCCATTAACGCTCTCGTATCTCCTTCCATCGACCAACTAAGGATGAGCACAACGCGGGCGATTTATAGTGAAGATATTACCATTGTGACCGCCTATTTTGACATTGGAACGTTTCAGAAGGGTAATAAGAAACCACGAACATTTACAAAGAAAATGTACGAAAAACGTCTGGAAGAGTATGGGCGGCTGACGAATAATCTTGTAGCTTTCTTTGACGATCGACGAATTTATGAAAATTTCAAAAAGATTCGAGAAGCCCGAATGAGGAATACGAAACTGTTTCTCATTAATAGGAATGAAAGATTGAGAAGTTTCCAAATGATTGGTAAAGTGCGAGAGGTTTTATCATCTGACGGATATCCACAGTTCTCTCCTGATACAGTTGTACCCGAATACGGCTGTGCGATGAACGCGAAGTATGAACTCGTCCAGTGGGCCGCGAACGAAAATTATTTCAACACATCTTACTTTGCATGGTTTGATGGCGGCTTTTTCCAAAATCAAACCGACAGTCGTCCATTTACTTTGGCCACACCGCCGGGATTTGATCCATCGAAGGTCGCCTACGGTCAGATATTGCCACGGAATAGAAACCTATCCCCACGGCAGATTTTTCTGACCAATCAATATTGGGTCTGCGGATGCGTGTTTCTTGCTAGACGTGACGTCATGCAAAGATGGACGCAGTTGTACAGATCCTACTCGGAGGCATTTCTACGGCAGGGCTTGGCCAGCACAGATGAACAGGTCCTTTATGCAATGTTTTCTAACAAAATAAAAAAGCCACCAATTCGAATACAAATGTACTGGGAACGGCCAGCAGTAAATATATGGAGTGTCCTCGGTTATTTAATGAAAAATAACTGGAATCACCGTTTCGGATTCGCGTAACTTGGTGATAATTGCGGTAAGGCCCTATAAAAAAAATTATTAGTTTATCACCCGCTACCTCATCACTTTTGAAGAAAATCTGATTTTTTCCCCCTTTTTTTTCAATCAACATATATTTTTATTTCAAACGGTCCTTTTTCCATCTTTTTTCACTTGAAAAGCTCAGGATTTCTTGCAATATGTTTACTGGTACAACAAAAACATCTTTTTTAAATATAAATTTGATTCCACTCATGACTTTTTATATATGTGTCCCTAACCATTGATTTACTTGTGAACATCGGTAAATGGGGGCGGGGTTAGTAAAAAAAAAAAAAAAAAAAAAAAAAAAATTTCCCTCCCTCATTAGTTTTTATTCTTTGATAGTGTGATAAACTAATAATTTTTTTTATGGGGCCTAACCAGTGCTTTCACGTTTTGGTTGATGATGCTGGCCCCCTAGCGATTTTTTTTTCCGTACGAAACATTTGCATGAAACTTCACTCGGGCCATCTCGGATTGACTCGAGTGAGTACGATACGAGGAACAAGAGCAGACACTTCGCAATGTCGTGACGCTCGAGTTTTACTATTATTGCTCTTTCTATGTTTACCTACGGTAGGC
>NW_022751777.1:424838-424922 GCF_011630105.1 Anneissia japonica
ATATTATATGTCATTTTAAACGACCCATTGGTATTAACATGGTAACATCAATGTATTTTTAAAAATTAGACAGCGACGTTCTCT
>NW_022751777.1:424944-426548 GCF_011630105.1 Anneissia japonica
CTGTAGACGTTTGTTGATGACCTTTTGACCTCCTGAATTCTGCAATGAGATTTTCGGGTCGATTCAGCCGAGACGGCCCGAGTGGAGTTTCATGTAAATGTTTCGTACGGAAAAAAAAATCGCGGCCCCCTAAGGGAAAAAACATCGGATTGGCAGCCATATTGGTTGTGCGCTTGCACAGGAAGCCAATACCGAACTATTGCAGCCCGTCATCCCAATGTGAAGTTTATTCTATTTACAGGGACATAGCAGGTCGAGATACATGGCTAAATAAAATTAAAAAAAGATTAGCCTCTAGATTAATCTCTTACAGTTTTTCACACTTATTACATAAGCAGTTCTTGACTATACATATTTATTTTATATTGTTATGGCATGAATCATATAATGGGCTACAAATAATGTTGAATTTCATGATTTTGAACGTTTTCACGCTTTCCCCGTTAAAGTTGGCCAAGTACTTACGAATATGTGATATTAATCATTGTTTTTGGTAAGGTTTTGGTCAGCTATTCAATATAATACCTTACACTCCCTCTGTCGATAGCCATTCAAGCAAGGCATTTCTTATCAGCCAGAGAATGGTACAATGGAATAGAAACCATTTGCCACTAAATTTTAAAATGTTCAATGCAAATCAATGTTATGTGCTACTAACTTACCTATTCTGAGATTATTGTCTCTCCCCCCCCCCCTCACTGTCGTTTGAAATTTTCTGGATCTGCTCCTGATTTTGACACAGTTTTGAGGAAGATGCAATTGTTTGTGGGTCTAGGCTATATTACTATAATTATAAGGATGTGTTCTGATGGAATTTTTTTTAGCAACATGTATTATGCACTTTACAAATATTATTATTATTATTATTATTATTATTATTATTATTATTATTATTATTATCTTCATTATTATCATCATTATTATCATCATCATCATTATTATTATTATTATTATTATTAATTTTATTATTATTATTATTATTTATTATAACTCCGAAAAGACAGAGACATTTTGAGATTCTTCAACGTTTCGATCTATTTGATCATTTTCAAGAATACTGATGAGAAAATCTCACCCATCCATATATGTTTACAATATTTACAGAAGTATAACAGAAAGCAAATAAAAACCGACCAATCAGATTAAAATCAAAGTTATAACTAGCCAATTAAAAATGAGGTAATTAAAAAATGAGGTGCGTCTTACATTAAGTATATCACTTGGTATTGTGAATAAACAATGAATAATAAAAAATTGGCTGAATGAAAGTCTCATGACATGACTTTAATTCTTTTTAATATTTGAATAAGATGCTCTACTTGGCCTCTTTTTGGCTACGACGCCCATTCTAATTTTAACAGATATCAATTAATAAATGATTAAGGATTATAATAAACTAAGTCATTTTAGGGTTAACGAGGGTTGACTATTCGAAAAATGAGTCCAAAATCTGAGTATTTTTCAGTTTTACATTGACTTAGCTTTATAGTCGAACCAGTCAATCTTTAGACAAAATTATAATGAACACAGAAGTAATTTTAACATAAATATTTTACGGAATCCGTTCCTGAAATATACAAATAATAACATACCAAAAGCCCAAA
>NW_022751777.1:426559-429961 GCF_011630105.1 Anneissia japonica
AATCTAATCAGGGGAACATTGTTCATTATAAAGATATTTAATGGGTTAAAATCAAACGTTTTATTGCACAACTGCTCTGCTGAAAGCGTATAAATGCATGTCGTTGCCAAGTTGTTGCTAACGAAAAAGTGTGAATTATAGGGTAATACGCCCGCGCGCGATGCAAAAGCGGGGAACACATAGGTTTGTCGCCTCAAAGGGATCTGTTGCCGAGTGATCTCCTTCTCAATAATACCTCCATGGTTCTAGCATGGTTCTAGTAAAGTAAATTCAGTTAGCGTTTACCAAGCGTAAGCTCATGTTATTGGTACTGAAGTTGATTTGCTAACCTGTTATTGCTAACCTGTTATATGTTTAATTGGCCAAGGGTAAGTTTATTAATTGTTGTAATGATAATAATATATGAAATTAGGTTTATTAATGATGTTAATGAGTGTACATTTACGAATGTGATTATACTGATTGTTATCATTTAACTATACAGTAATTAATGTTTATGAATAGGCATGTTACGGTACTCACTTTAGGTCGTGATTAGGCCTGTTATTGGTAAAATGTATTATTTGTAATTCGTTAGTTAATATACTGTAATATGTATTTGTTTTGGTTTCAGGTTTTGAATTGTGTCTGTGTGTAATAGTTGTTATAGCTGTAACTTTGTCCATTGTTACGTATCGATACACTATTACGTGTTTTGTTTGCGGATATATTTCGACGTGAATAAAGCATCATTTTTACAATACAAAAAGCCAAGAATAACTCATTTGTGTCTGACTGAGCCACGTTCTTCCACACGTCACGTTGATTAACGCATTCTAGTTACGTTAATTTTCGTTGTCAACGAAGTCTATTTTACGAACCAGTCGGAATGAAAATAGTACTCAAAGAAAATTCCTACTCAACGAAATGAACCAGTCGAATAAGCCCATTGTTCTTTTAGTTCTATCATGGAGGTATTTAAGGCTATGTTCTCACACGGCTGCTAACGGTTAGCGGGATCCGGATCCTGCTAACGGTTAGCGGGATCCGGATCCTGCTAACCGTTAGCTGCCGTGCGTCCATACGAGAAAATCCCGATCCGGATACCAAGAATATGCCTGGTTCTCACGAGAGCCCTAGTATCCGGATCGGGAACTAACCGTTAACGCTAACCGTTAGCACCTGTGTGAGAACGCCCGATCGGTTAGCGCTAACCGTTAGCGGTATCCGGATACGCTAACGGTAGCAAGCGCTATCGGTTAGCAAGTTGAGCGCGTTTCTATCATCAACCAATCACACGTACGCGTTTACAATTTTCAGTTTCTTATTGGCCAGTGATTCGATCATCATATTCTTGGTATCCGGATCGGAATTTTCTGGTATGGACGCACTGCAGCTAACGGTTAGCAGGATCCAGATCGTGCTAACCGTTAGCTGCCGTGTGAGAACATAGCCATATGATGATCGAATCACTAGCCAATAAGGAACTGAAATTGTAAACGCGTACGTGTCATTGGTTGATGATAGAAACGCGCTCACTTGCTAACCGATAGCGCTTGCTAACCGTTAGCGGTATCCGGATACCGCTAACGGTTAGTGCTAACCGATCGGGCGTTCTCACACATGTGCTAACGGTTAGCGCTAACGGTTAGCTCCCGATCCGGATACTAGGGCTCTCGTGAGAACCAGGCTATTGAGAAGGAGATCACTCGGCAACAGATCCTATTTGACGCGACAAACCCATGTGTTTGGATCGCGCGCGGGCGTATTACCCTATAATTCACATTTTTTCGTTAGCAACAACTTGGCAACGACATGCATTTATACGCTACCAGCAGAGCAGTTGTGCAATAAAGCGTTTGATTTTAACCCATTAAATATCTCTATAATGAACAATGTTCCCCTGATTAGATTTTTTCGGGCTTTTGGTATGTTATTATTTGTATATTTCAGGAACGGATTCCGTAAAATATTTATGTTAAAATTACTTCTGTGTTCATTATAATTTTGTCTAAAGATTGACTGGCTCGACTATAAAGCTAAGTCAGCGTAAAACTGAAAAATACTCAGATTTTGGATTAATTTTTCGAATAGTTAACCCTCGTTAACCCTAAAATGACTTAGTTTATTATAATCCTTAATCATTTATTAATTTAGATGTGTATAAGAGACAGCATGTAATGAAAATTGAAGTTGAAATATACTATACTTTTAAAGGTCATGTAAATGTTCCATTAAATTCAAAACTTTTTTTGGTGGAAAATATTAATATGTTTGATATTTTATGAGAGATAAATGTATCAGCTTTGCAGTGGAAACGATTGCGCAGCCATAGCAATTGACTGTATGTAGTGCGCATCGAGAAAAGAAGGTGCTCTCCATTTCGCTATGTTCAATTTTTTGATAAACTATACCTGCTGAAAATTTGATGGTGGGGAACACATGGGACTTCAAAGGCATCGCGCAAACGTTCTTCACGCGCTGCGGCAGCTTTGATCTTAGTTCATTTGCATAGCGCTGCGTGTGCGTAGCTTTTTCGAGTGATCTCCTTCTCAATAATACCTCCATGCTTCTATCATTAAGCCCGGTCCAGACTCAGATTTTATTTGACTAAAACATGTGACATGTGTAAATATGGTCATGATGACATCACATCATGACCATATATAGGCACATCATGACTATATATGGGCATATACAACATTTTTTGGTCAAATACAGTTTGATAGTCGTGACAGCTTTATATTTTTTAATAGTTTTGATATCTGTTAAAATATTTAGTTTTTTTTTAATTTTATAATCCATATTTTTTTTAGCTTTCACTGCTCAGACATTTATATACCGTATGACTGCTGCTTTAGTTTGTATTCATAGTTTCTTTTTACGGAGTTGAATTTAAACGATCGTTTCTTTTGGAAACCACTATTGTTCACGAGATACTCAATACACCAAATATTATTCTTATTTTACCGCATCGGTACTCAATTTATATTAGACCTAAGATTCTCTATTATGCTCCAGTATCATTACGTACAAGCATATTCATTCAGGACATGTTATTAGGGTTTTTCGCAGCACTTCCTTATTTCATTGTGAAAAAAGCATTTCAAGCTCAAAACGATATCTGTTGCTGAATTTATCTTACCAACTGTAGAAGCTTTTTGTGGATGTAAGTATGCTTAATTCTTTCAAGTAGTATTTCATGTCTTATCCATACGATCTAAACATTTTTAAAGTTTCTATAATAAAAAATTTATTTGTGACCTAATTTTGTACGGGGTATAACTAGGAGGTATTCATACTCGTAAATTCAAACATTTTTGTGAATGAGTTCTTATCTACAAAGATTTTTTGTCATATTATAATCCGTCATATTATTTCTAGCATTACCGCAAGACAATTTAGAGTTTATCTCTATCATAT
>NW_022751777.1:430002-430318 GCF_011630105.1 Anneissia japonica
ATACCATAATTATAGGCATGTTAGATAGAATGTCGTACATTCTATTATTTAGAGAAGGCTCTTTTGAGTAAGAAGGACATTTACGGATGGAGTGTAGACCACCTCAGCCACAACGTTGGGGCTGAGGTAAGAACATTTATGATTTGACACTTAGTTGGCCGGAAATGGCACTATCAGACTGATGTTTTTCAATTTATCCTGGTAATCACATTCATACCCACTTATATAGGCCTATTTCGTGCAAACTAACATTCATAAAAAATAATGATTTATAACAAATAAGATCAACTTAAAACAGTCACTCTAATTAAGTCTC
>NW_022751777.1:430367-443071 GCF_011630105.1 Anneissia japonica
GAAAATTTGAGGCAATAGTATCTCTAGATAGCCGGAAATGACACTCTTATATAGTAAAATTCATGATCATTACATTGCCATTATAGTCAAAATGAAGCGCCAACAAATTTCTCATGATCTTTCATCAGCGATTTTCGGCAATCACGAGATTTAAATAATCTGTGTGATACACCATTGAAAATAAAATTTAAAACATTGTCTTTAATGTATATACTTTACTTTACCTACATTTTTTTTATAAGAACCATTAAAATTTTGGCCAGGCTTAGTGTTCTTATTCTTTGGCCGATTTCAGGCTCAAAATGTTCTTAATTTGTTTATATTTTACACACTTTTCAAACATAGAAAATTATTATTGTACAGCAAAAATGGGCCCTGAAAAATTGCCCCAGAAAAAAGGCCTGGTAAAAATGGCCCCAAATGACAGTACACCATGATTATAGGAGGTATGGTCAAACCTACATTACTGCACATAAGGTACAGATATAATTTTTTGGTTTTTCAAAAACCTCATTTGACCTCTTTTACCTCAGCCTCAATTTGTTTCTATTTTGTTCTTAATTTTTAAGCAATTTCAGCCTCAGTGTTCTTATATAAAAAAAAAAAAGTGTATTTGTAAATGCGCGAGTCCACACCCATCCCAGCCTCACCATGGTTGGGGCTGAGGCGCGAGAATTTGGGTAAATAGTACCGCATGCTGGCCGGAAATGACACTTTTACAGTAAAATCTATCATCATCACATCACCATTATCGTCAACATTAAGTGCCAACAAATTTCTCATGATCTTTAATGAAAACTTGAAGACATCAGTCTGATCACTGAACGGTTCACTGCACACCTTAACACCGTAAATGAGTCAAAACGGGACCCATTTTCTCACAAAATCGACCATATAATTTGAATGGTTTCATTTGGCAATCTGGGGTGATCAGATTATACAACTAGATGTTTTAAGCTTTATAATCATCTATATATTTTTACAATTAATGCAAAATTGAGTGATCGTTTTTCTTTCAAAGATTTTTCAAAATTTAAAAAGAATTGAAGAAAATTTTACTGAAATTTGGAGCCTCTAGAAGTGCCATACTCAGCCACAACCAAGGTGGGGCTGAGGTAGTATAGACCCTCCATTTATGAAATTCCCTCTCTGGACCCCCTCTATTTCAAATTTCTGGATCAGCCACTGAATATTTGTGGGCAAAGATACCGGTATCTTGCTATATATAAGAAGGTGTATTATGGACGTACAGCGCTCTTTCGCTAACTAGGTCATTTATGCAGTTTATTTTAACAATTTTCAAGCATCTTTTTGACATGAAATCACATTACCGCCGAAAAGTGTGTGGTGGGGGGGGGGGGAACCAACCCAACCTTAAAAATATGTTCACCCTCCCATCATCTGCGCCCTTGTGTAATCAATCAAGAGTGTTTTCCTTTGCTCCTGTTTGAATTTCAATTTTGTGCAAGCGACTAGACACTATTCTGAGTGGAAATACTGTACCATCTAATGTACTCAAACGGGACTGAGGAGATAGGAAACACACAAACATTAGTTAACATTTTTATTTCACAAACATAAAAGTTATTTACTTAATTTATCGTTACCTTGACGTCATGGCGAGATTGTGTCAAGGTAACATCGCGGAGATTGTAATGTGGTAAACTTTCGAATCCAAGATGAAATAACGTATTCAGACACCACAGTGGAGTTGTTTCATTCTTTAATTAACCAATGTAAGCCATGCGGATCAAGCATCATATAATATAATTAAGCATCATATATAATAAAGCATCATAATATAATCAAACATCATATATAATCAAGGAACAATTTCTACCTGAGTCATCAGTATCGGCTTCTGAATAGAACCCGGTTCATTCAAGTACCAATCTATTCATTCAATGGACCAGGCATCATGTATCGAATAATAAACATTTTATCTTTTAAACTCAACCAAACAATAATAGATCAAAATGATTACAACATTGTTTCATATTCATATTCATTTATTTCATTTTATTCAGTATCAAAATCGCAGTCGAGGATTGAATTGAATGATACTTAAAATAATAGGCTTACAGAACAATAAAATAAAAACATAATACTGTAATTAACAAAACACATACTGCACAGACATTAAAATAAATTAAAAACATTAAAAATTGTATAAAAATTAGATCAGTAAAATAAAGTTATTTATAAAGTATATAATGGATGAATTAGATATTAGCTACCCGTATCGACAATCTCAGCCATTACTTTCATCACATTAATAGCCCTATGTAGGGCTATAAGAATAAAAATATTAATGACAACATTTATAGGTTTATACCAACATATTTAATGATAATAATAATAATAATAATAATAATAATAATAATAATAATAATAATAATAATAATAAATAACAGAATAATAAAGATAATAATCATAACACGAACACTTCTATTCATTGTTCACTACAACATTCCGTTGCATACCTAAACCCAAATCTGCATACACCTGATAGTGCATACACATACTAACTGGTTAGGCCCACTAACACAACAGTGAATAATCACTACAAAATCAGTTCATACGGTCTCCTTAATGCTGTATAATTATTGTTTAATAACGGCTATATGCAATTCAATTGATTAAGTACAGTACATTTTTTTTTAAATTAGAAAAAACAGGAATCTAAAAAAAGGCCTATGCAGATAATATTAAACAGTATACGGGTCTTAATAATATACAAAAAGAATAAATCGTTTATAGTAGAAATTGTGCACTTTTGAGTTGGTAAAAATGTTGGCCTAATAGGCCTACTAATAGGTTTACACGCTTACAATTTTAACAGCGTAGTATACAATAAATTTAGCCTCTGATAATCGTTACACTCATAAAACAGAGTTCGTCCCCCCCCCCCCACACACACACACACACGTCTAGGAGAAAAACCACAATTCGTCGGGGAGAAAAAGATGTATATGTATTTCCTACATATTAGTAGACTTCAAAATCGATTAAATAAGCCTTTGTAATTCTTAAACTGTCGAATTTTTCGGGGGCTTCTCGCATCCACCCCATGAAACAATTTTCAGATATTTTGAGTGACGTCCATCGGCAAGTGCTGGCGCCACCACTGCTGAGATGGTTACGAAAATTGTACAAACAATTGCGTTTTTGCTCGGTTTTGATCCGGACACACCGCACTAGGAACGAAGCACAAGTGAACAAACAAAATTCATGACATGTCATTCGAAAATGTTGTTCTTTCACTCTCTTTGGAAAGTGGAGTTTTACTTATGAAGATTGGTGAAAAGTGAAAAGTTTCCCCTACATTTAAAAGTCAGTTGGTGACCACGTCATATTAAGTAAGTATATTTTGCGATTATTTTTAAACAAATAAACACCTATTTTTAATTATGTTCCATTCTGGCTTGAGCGACAGCAGTTTTTTATATGTCTAGTTTGTTGCCTGTCTAGAAATTATGAGTTTAGACACCAAAATCATATCTGTAGCTTATTTAGTTTCAATTTTATGCACATTTTAGATAAATTTGGCGGTCATTTTGAAAAATGGCCGCCATTTGTATACAAGGAGTAAAATCAAGTGTCAACAGGGCTTAGAGTGACCAGAAGGGATTAATTAGGATATCTGGCTATGTGGATTGCTTCTAACATTCCACTCCCCCTAACTCATTTTTTTCAGATTTTTTTTCTAGTCTAACTGGGTTACGATTAGGTTAGCGAGTGACTTTTGTTAATAGAAGTTTATGGTATGTTTCTATGAGAGCACGAGTCACAAACCTATAGTAGAAGCAGTCAATTAGAAATTGTACAGCATTTTATTCACACCAATGTTCTGATGCATATTTACATATTTTAGAGAAGTAATTCATTTTGAGTGATCCCAGGAAAGAATCTGTAGGCCTATTGGCTAACAAGAACAAGCTTTAAAATTCTGACTCTTTCCAAAGGACCCCCCTGAATACGTCCCTGCATATACCGATGATATTAGTAGTTTTCAAGCATTTGAACACCACCGTTACCATGTTATAATCAGGCCCGTATCCAGAAGATGGTGGTGCGATTGTTGTACGCCAGACCTGACCTGCCAGATATTCTAGGCAACCCTCCATAACGGAATGGTCAATAATTGCACCCCCACCCCCAAGGGTTTCCTTGATGCGGCCGTGACAATGTCCTCGGTGGTTTCGGTATCTGCTTAGCAAGGAAAGATCGCATCCTCTTATTTTGCTTCCAAGTAACCTTACGCCTCTTCAAAATTCTGTCTCTGCTGGTGTTCATGCTGTGTTATGTTTTGCGTTATTCGCCTCAAAACAACAACAAATGGATTAAATTTTTTCCCTACCTGTTCCCAATAAGATCAGTATTATAGGCTTATTTTATGCATTCTCGATTTGATATATATTTTTTGCGTCTACTCATCTCATCCACGACGTAAAGGGCTTGTATTATTCGTTTAACTATTTCTATTTATTCATATAAAATTTACCTTTATGGTAAATGTAGTATTTTCAATGCCCAATAATATTATGGCCTTGTTTTCATTGTGCGTTATAGGCCTACGTTATTTCTTTTACGTTTAAATCTAACAATGTTTTATTTACATTGTGCTTGAAACATCTAGGCTATATGTGTATGTCCAATATGTAGACATTTATTTTACTCGACCTCGATATATTTACGAATGTTAGAGTGATATTTCCGGCCATCTAGGTGTACCATAAATGTAATTTTTTTACCTCAGCCCCAACCATGGTGGGGCTAAGTTGGTATGAACCCTCCATCTGTGAAAATCCCTCCCAGCCACCCCCCCCCCCCTTATTTCCTGAATCTGTCACTGGAAACCGTTTAATACTGTTGATAATGCATCTTCAGAAACAATTAAGACCTCAAATTATCAAGAACGTCTGAGCGCGAGGGAGCTCCACCCGTGACTCGATCCCAGCAGGAATCTGCCTCCCCCGGTCATTTTGGTCCACTCCACAAATTTCACCCACCCAATAAAAATCCTGCGTACGGGCCTGTATTCAATTAGGCCTATGTAAAAAATGCAGGTAATTTTGCGTTCTCCCCGACGAATTGTATTCTTTGTCCCCGACAGGATGGGGGAGGCTCTCCTCAATGGGGCAGCTCTGGATCCCCATGCCTACAATTGTAGACATTCTTGATTATGTGTTTTGTTTATCATTATTATTTTTTGTTGTTTATTATTATTGTTATTATGATTGTTATTATCATTATTAATAATATTATTATTATTTTTTTTTTTATTTTTTTTTATTTCGAAAAACAAACAACAACAAAAAACAAATTACAGGATTTTTTTTAATTTTTTTTTTTCCAGGACCACAACGAAAAACATTTCTTTAAAATGATTGTGTCATCCTGGCTAAAGATATTAGTAAATAAATTATGATGTACCGTAGCCTAGATCTGATAGATACGGTAAGTAAAACAAAAGGGTCTCCATGTCTGTAAAGTATTTGTGACTGGTTAATTTTCTAAAAGGGTGTGGCGAAATAAGATTATAAATATTTACTCTACAAAGGTTCAAATACACTGTGCATTTAATTATGAATAAAACTGTCACATTTTAGAAATGACATAGTAAAGGGATATATATATATATCATTAATATTATAACTTAAAATGTACATAAAATAAGAACGAGTATATAAGCTAGTTTTCTATGTAATCCAGATAGATTTTTGAGCAAAAATAGATTTTATTGACTAATTTTATCATTTTTACTGCGCTGAATTAAAAAAAGTTATGTGCCATTTTTTTCCCAAAGTCATCGGCCGCCATTTTGAATTTCAAGATGGCTGACGCAACACATAAAACATGGTTATGATTGGTGTCAATGGAAAGCAGTGGCGGATCCAGGGTGGTGGGGCGGTTCAAGGGGTTCGGACGAACCCCCCTCTGTGAAGAAACGTAACAAAATACTATTCGGTCCTTGCTTACAAAACGCATTACCAACCGTTTCTCGCGCATCGTGCGGGACGGTCCCGCTTTAAAGTGATTTTGGATGTAACACGCATTTGGAAGCGGTTTGGCGCAGCGTGAAAGGTTTGGTTTCCCAACCTCGAGGTCGGGGTTTCAATCCCTCGCTGTGCATTGCGCTTGTGTCCTTGAGAAAGGCACTTTATCTGCATTGTTTCTCTCCACCCAGGAGTAAATAAATAAATAGGTACCTGGTGGGATTGCTTGCTCCTGCGCTGAATACAGCAGTAACACTTAGCATGTGGATCCAATGACTAGGGACAGAAGCGCTTCGTATCTGCAAAGAAAGGCGCTATATAAATAAATATGATTAGATTAGATCAGATTTGGCAGAAACACATGCGTGATCTTAAATTTGTCACGCATTTAGTCCACGCATGACGACGAATAATCACGAATTCATGGAAAATATATTTAAAATTAGAAGAAATTAGTTTTATAAAAATTATAAAACAATCATGCAGTAACTTAGAGAGCTTTGGTTATCGCGTTTGAGATTCAATTCACCAAAAGCTTTGGCGGCGCGTGTGGTCTTGCGCGTTCATTGTCACAATGTTGATTATTCATGAAGCTATCCAAAAATAAAAACAAATTAAATTAAATATTTTGATAAATAATTTCTCATTATAAATAAAGACAACGAAATTCCTAAAATATATATATATATTAACTACCAAAAGTCAAAAGAACAGAAGCTTTTCCCATGATTTAAAATGATCTTACGAATTGTAATTTGGTCAATGCTACCACATTCTGTGTCCTATGGCAAGCCGTTTTATCATTTACCTCTGAATTGCAGTTATGTCGAATGCATTACAGTTAACTGTAATACATTCGACTTAACTGCAATATATTACAGTTAAGTGTAATGCATTACAGTTAACTTTTTTGTTTTTGAGTTAAGTGTAATTTATTTAAAGTTAACTGCAAATCTATTTCAATTATGTCTATTTCGGCTTAATTCGAAAACATTTGCAGTTAACTTGAATGCATTTCAAGTTAACTGCAAATCATTTCCAGTTAACTGTAATGCAATTCAAGTTAACTGCAATTCAGATGTTGGTTGTAATTAGCGTTAAGTGAATACGATTGGTTGTTTGCGTTTACGTAATATCAGTGCTATATCTGTCTCTTATACACATCTAGATGTGTATAAGAGACAGATTGTACGCAAGCTTGTCTTTGAGTCGGGTTAACTCATTGAAATCTAAAAAAAAAAATAATCTGCTATCAAAAAACTCCAAATATTAAGTTAGTTCTGGCTATATCTGCAAAAGCCTAGGAAGATTTTTATATTTAGCAGACTAAAAATCGAGGTGGTTTGAGGCTTTACTTATACTTACAGAATATAGCACTATTACTGTAGCTACTTGCCACCTGCTTATTTTCCCCACTGATTTTTTTTCTACCTGGAGAGTTATTCCCGGCCCAGGCTATTCCCCCCCCCCCATTTTTTCCTCCTAGTTTTCTTATTGATTTTTTTTCCATCAGGTTATTTTCATTATACTTTATAAGAGAGAACCTATTTTTTTTGTGTTTTCTCTATATCAATTTATTATTGTCTAGTCATTGTAAGGTTACACTAAAAAGGTGTGCCGATGATACAAAAGCATTATTCAATCAATTGACTGATTGACTATTAATGCATTCGCAATACCGTATTGATGAAGCCTAAATACACATTGTAGAAACGTTTTGAAAGTTTAAATCCGGTTTTACATAAGAAATACAGAAAAGAAAACAGGATATTTTTATAACATGTTTCTTCTTTTGGAATTTCGATATCACACCTTTTTCCTAGTCGTTCTATATACCCATATTTCATCCACAAAAAAACACTCACTGTACATCGGGAAATAATTTCCTACTCATTTCCAATTATTATACTGCGTTCTTTAACGTGCACTCAGGCCATAATGCACACGGCACCAACAGGTTAAATGTCTCATCCGAAAGACAGCGCGCTATCGTAACTTGCATTTCAGCCCTCCAACTGAAATACAAGGAAGAGCAGTGATGGGAATTCAATACACTACCTCATTCCTAAAGCTCCTTCCAATTTCCATCTTAGAAAACTTAAAGAATTTAACCTCCAAAAGGCTGGAAAGGACTCCCTGTACAGGCGAATGCTTTGTTCATTTTAAAGTCAGTAATTAAAATAACTATAATAATCTCACTACAATAATCATAATTACAATAATAATAATAATAATAATAATAATAATAATAATAATAATAATAATAATAATAATAATAATAATTTAATATTGGTTGCCTTTTTGCCCTTTAAACTTTTTACTTTTGCTGTTATTGTGATGTGGGTCTATTTGTTAGATCAGTAAAATAAAGTTATTTATAAAGTATATAATGGATGAATTAATATTAGCTACCCGTATCGACAATCTCAGCCATTACTTTCAACACAAAAATAGCCCTATGTAGGCCTACCATATTATGATTATAAGAATAAAAATATCAATGACAACATTTATAGGTTTATACCAACATATTTAATGATAATAATAATAATAATAATAAATAAATAAATAAATAAAAAACAGAATAATAAAGATAATAATCATAACACGAACACTTCTATTCATTGTCCACTACAACATTATGTTGCATACCTAAACACAAATCTGCATACACCTGATAGTGCATACACATTCTAACTGGTTAGGCCCATTAACACAACAATGAATAATCACTACAGAATACAGTTCATACGGTCTCCTTAATGCTGAATAATTATTATTTAATAACGGCTATATACAATTCAATTGATTAATTGCAGTAGGTACATTTTTTGAATTTTTTTTTTTTTTTTTTTTAATTAGAAAAAAACAGGAATCTATGTAGGCCTATGCAGATAATATTAAACAGTATACTGGTCTTAATAATATACAAAAAGAATAAATCGTTTATAGTAGAAATTGTGCACTTTTGAGTTGGTAAAAATGTTGGCCTAATAGGCCTACTAATAGGTTTACACGCTTACAATCTTAACAGCGTAATATACATTGTTTTCACAATAAATTTAGACTCTGATAACCGTTGCACTCGGGGAGAAAAAGATGTATTTCCAACATATTAGTAGACTCCAAAATCGATTAAATAAGCCGTTGTTATCTCTAAATTGTCAAATTTTTCGGGGGCTTCTCGCATCCACCCCATGAAACAATTTCCACATATTTTGATTTACGTCCGGCCACGCCTACTTTTTCCGTCGGGGGCATCGGCAAATGCTGGCGCCACCACTGCTGAGATGGTTACGAAAATTGTACAAACAATTGGACACACCGCACCAGGAACGAAGCACAAGTGAACAAACAAAATTCATGGCAGTCATTCGAAAATGTTGTTCTTTCACTCGCTTTGGAAAGTGGAGTTTTACTTATGAAGATTGGTGAAAAGTGAAAAGTTCCCCCTAAATTGAAAAGTCAGATGGTGAACACGTCATATTAAGTTATAATATTAATGATATATATATATATCCCTTTACTATGTCATTTCTAATATGTGACAGTTTCATTCATAATTAAATGCACAGTGTATAGAGTTAATATTTATAATCTTATGTAGCCACACCCTTTTAGAAAATTACCCAGTCACAAATACATTACAGACATGGAGACCCTTTTGTTTTACTTATCTATCAGATCTAGGCTACATCATAATCAGGAATGTCTACAATGGTAGGCATGGGGATCCAGAGCTGTCCCATTGAGGAGAGCCTCCCCCATCCCGTCGGGGACAAAGAATACAATTTGTCGGGGAGAATTACCTGCATTTTTTACATAGGCCTAATTAAATACAGGCCCGTACGCAGGATTTTTATGGGTGGATGAAAATTTGTGGAGAGTGGACCAAAATGACCGGGGGAGGCATATTCCTGCTGGGATCGAGTCACCGGGGTGGAGCTCCCTCGCGCTCAGACGTTCTTGATAATTTGAGGTCTTAGTTGTTTCTGAGGATCCATTTTTAACAGTATTAAACGGTTTCCAGTGACAGATTCAGGAAATGGGGGGGGGGTGGTGGCTGGGAGGGATTTTCACAGATGGAGGGTTCATACCAGCTCAGCCCCACCATGGTTGGGGCTGAGGTAAAAAAATTACATTTATGGTACACCTAGATGGCCGGAAATATCACTCTAACATCCGTAAATATATCGAGGTCGAGTAAAATAAATGTCTACATATTGGACAACACATATAGCCTAGATGTTTCAAGCACAATGTAAATAAAACATTGTTAGATTTAAACGTAAAAGAAATAACGTAGGCCTATACCGCACAATGAAAACGAGGCCATAATATTATTGGGCATTGAAAATACTACATTTACCATAAAGGTAAATTTTTTATGAATAAATGGAAATAGTTAAACGAATAATTACAAGCCCTTTACGTCGTGGATAAGATGAGTAGACGTAAAAAATATATATCAAATCGAGAATGCATAAAATAAGCCTATACTGATCTTATTGGGAACAGGTAGGGAAAAAATTAAATTCATTTGTTGTTTTGAGGCGAATAACGCAAAACAACACAGCATGAACACCAGCAGAGACAAAATTTTGAAGAGGCGTAAGGTTACTTGGAAGCAAAATAAGAGGATGCGATCTTTCCTTGCTAAGCAGATACCGAAACCACCGAGGACATTGTCACGGCCGCATCAAGGAAACCCTTGGGGGTGGGGGTGCAATTATTGACCATTCCGTTATGGAGGGTTGCCTAGAATATCTGGCAGGTCAGGTCTGGCGTACAACAATCGCACCACCATCTTCTGGATACGGGCCTGATTATAACATGGTAACGGTGGTGTTCAAATCCTTGAAAACTACTAATATCATCGGTATATGCAGGGACGTATTCAGGGGGGTCCTTTGGAAAGAGTCAGAATTTTAAAGCTTGTTCTTGTTAGCCAATAGGCCTACAGATTCTTTCCTGGGATCACTCAAGATGAATACTTCTCTAAAATATGTAAATATGCATCAGCACATTGATGTTGAATAAAATGCTGTACAATTCTAATTGACTGCTTCTACTATAGGTTTGTGACCCGTTCTCTCATAGAAACATACCATAGGCCTAAACTTCTATTAACAAAAGTCACTCGCTAACCTGAGCGTAACCCAGTGGAATATTCATTAGATTAATCAATTTTTCACTGTACATGATAATGCAAAAAATACATTTTCGGGTTTATAACGGCTACTGCTCAAGAAGTGGACTTAGCAAATTTACTTAACAAAAAAAAAAAAAAAAAAAAAAAAAAAAAAAATCGTCTTAAATTCATAAATCCCAGGCCATGTCTTTTAAAATACAGAGATGTGATATTCTATGGTTCAGTTTGATTGTTATCCTTTTGCCAGCATTTATAAAGTTTAGTTTAATACTACTAAAGTAGTAGTAATAATAATAATAATAATAATAATAATAATAATAATAATAATAATAATAATAATAATAATGATGATGGTGATGACGACGATTAGTGAATATGATAATAGATAATAATATTAATAATATTAAAAATTGTGCTGAAGGAGGCGAAAAGGAAAGTTGTGATTTGTCGATCATAATTATAGGCTAGTAGTTAAGCTTAGTATATTTTGGCCCAAGTTGTCCTGGATATTAAAGATCTCTATGGTTGCCGAAAATCTGTGATAAAAAATCATGAACATTTTGTTGGCGCTTAATTTTGACTATCATAATGGTGATATGATGATGAATTTTGCTATAAGTGTCATTTTTGGCCATTTAGAGGTACTATTTTCTCAAATTTTCGCAACTCATCCCCAACCATGGTGGGTCTGAGGTGGGTGCGGACTCATGAAATGTCTCTCCACCCCCACACCATTCAAAGCAGATCTGCGCCCTTCCCTGGGTATGATATTAAACTCCATCGAGTCGGCACGTGACTCAGAGTATGTCTTAGTAACTGCTGAGGGGAAGGGGCATAAATTTTGTTTTCAGTATGTGATCTGGTTTTTCATGCCCATTTTTCGTGATTATGACTATTTTTGATAAAGAATGTTTTAAACATGGAGCAGTAGATTCAAAGCCCCCTTCCTAATTTTTTTTTAATGGAAAAAAGAAATTTATTGTTAAATTTAAGTCTGAGAGTGTAATTTTCGGACATCTATCTCAGCCCCAACCATGGTGGGGCTGATGTGGGTGGAAGTCCCTGAAAGTCTGTGAAAGTCCCTTCCTGGATCACCTTTCTTTTGAATTTCTGGATTCGCCCACTATTGAGTTATTATAATTATTGTAATTCTTACTAATATTAGGCCTATTATGAAGCGTCAATTGCAAATTTCACTTTATCCTCTCAAAACAGTCCTTAAATGTTCAGAGTGCGCTACTTCCCAGGGGGCGGGCTCTTGGCACCCCCTTTCCCCCTAGCCGTAGGAAGCAGAACATCCCACCTTCGCTCGGATAACGGCTCCCCCCTTTCAAAATCCTGGCTACGTCTCTGGGTATATGTAGTTCTGTATGTATTATGTGCTGTTTTTTAATGTAGCATTATTCTTTAGGTAGCAATGCTGATTGTCATCTTACAAATCCTGTACGTAACCAGACAATGCTTTGGTGAGTAAAGATCTTTATGTATAACCATTTGTTTAAACGTCAACCAATCTTTAAGTTGACGGCAAACATGCCGACTGACCGAAAGAT
>NW_022751777.1:443318-446140 GCF_011630105.1 Anneissia japonica
CCGATGATACCTTTTGTTATTATAATTAAGTCATCATGATTAAGTCTGACCAATCGCCTATTAGATACCGGATTATTGTATTGTATTGTTCCAACTTTGTCATAATGTTAATCAGTCATGCTGAAGAGGACTTGAGGTCAGGTCGAAATATTCATGTTGTAATAAAATAGTGTTCTCAAGTCTACTCCGTTTCCTGTTTTTCTTTCTTCTTTATTATCCATATGAACACACACGTGGACTCCTATTCATGTTTTATATATATATATATATATATACTGTCTCTTATACACATCTAGATGTGTATAAGAGACATATATATATATATATATATATATATATATATATACACCATATATATATGTATATATATGCATATATAATATATATGTATATATATACATATGTATATTTATAACAATTTATATATATATATATTCAGTCAAGAATTTAACCTATTATCAAAGTTAAACATCAACTTTTGTATTTTCCTATAAGTGCCTAGTTGTAATTGTAACTGTCATTTACTCAAATATGACTCATAAAGTTTAGTCAGTTTAAAATACTTTTCGTCACTTACCAACTTTATACTTATATATATATATATATATATATATATATATAAATCAGTAGGTAGACGCAGACAAAATAAACTGCTACGATACTTTGACTTGTAGGAGACAGAGAAATATTTATTAGCGAAATTTTCGGCAACTCCTGTTACCTTCGTCAGCGCATGAGTATCAATGAGAAACTTAACAGAATACATAAGACTATACAATGGGTGATTAATCACCAGATCTATAAACAATAGGTTACACTGTCTTATCACTAGCAATAGTTTATAAGGAGGCCTTAAGTTTCTCTGTCTCCTACAAGTCAAAGTATCGTAGCAGTTTATTTTGTCTGCGTCTACCTACAGATTTATTCCTACGATGAGACATACGTGGATCCACATCAACAACACCGATTGAATATGAATATATATATATATATATAGCATTTAATTAAATCATCAATATCATCAATCTCAATTATTATCAATCTCAATCACAATTTAATTCAATAACATTAAAATGAAAAATCATCAAATTCTATATAGTTGCTAAGGGCCTTATTTAATTTACTCAAATAGGATTATAAAGTATAGTCACTTTAAATGATTAAATGACTGTTCCTCACCAATTTTATACTTATTAATTATGTTATCATCATTATTGTAATTAATAGTAATTACTCTATAGGCCTATAATTGTTATTATCGTTATCAATAATGTTTACATTATTCTTTTCAGCACTTCTGTAATGCTTTTATTATCGTTATAATAGTCATCATCGTTATAATAATCATATCATCATTATAAATATGATGTCTTGCAATAAGTCATTTGAAAAAGACACTAAATTGACTATAATCTTTTGTTTTCAAAGGAAGTCAAGGCTATATAACACTTCTGAATATACAGCCTAGCAAAGCAAATGGTGGCAAGGGATTCCAGTGCTACACACCTCCGATTGTGTCCGGTGACATGTTGAGCTACGGTAGGTCATACCAAATAGACAGCACAGACAGCCTTACAGATAGAACTTTCAATCTGCGTGGCAGAACAACCAAATACGATACACCAAATCCAGCTGTACCTGGTGAGAACGTCGGAGTATACTACTGTAAGTTTGTGAACAATGGCGTTACTACCATCGTTCAGACTACAAAAACAGACAGTGATGGTATGCTCATTGATTTGTGGTCTAGCTCAAATGCCAGTTGGTGCAATTATTTGCATGACGGGTTTAATTTCACGACGGGGTTGCCGATACCTTACTCTGGAGCGATCTCCCGATGCCTGACACCCCACTCCCGCTGACCCCACCACTTTTTAAGTGGCTAGCATATTAGTTATATCATCAGTTATATAATTTGCATAGTATGATAATAAACAAACGATATTGTCATGCTTAATTTAGCATCGTTGCGAGCTCTTTTATTTGTTAACTCTCAAGAGTCATCGGTCATGGTTTACTTATCATATGTAAACTATTTTAATGCAAATTAAATAAATGGTCAGCACTTGTTGCTGGGCTCCCTATTATTATGGTCAAATTTAGAGAACACTGCTAGATTGTTATCATTCATTGCTCTGCGACCCATTATAGTTTACACATAATGTAACACTGTGTCTATACTATAGACTGGTTTTACTATGTGCAATTCTGTCCTAGGCAATACAGTCAACTTTGTGTAAACACATAATATCTGTTACTCTGTGTCTACCCGAAAGAATGACTGGTTTTCATGAGACCGACTTTGTATTAAATTTAACACCCCCTGGGGCACGTTGAACTTTTCAATTTACAATACTTATAAAAGTGTGTTTAATAACATATTTAAAAATTGCACTTTTTAGCTGTTATAATAGCATCAAAAAATAAGACCAGCATAACTACAAATGTTGGTGACAAAGTCAACGTTAGCTTCGAAGTAACAGGAGACGTAAATGCACAATACGTTTGGAGAAAGGACGGCGTAGAAATAGAAAGTGGTAATACGAAGAGTTTGACATTTAATCCCGTGAATATCAATGACACTGGAATGTACGAACTGCATGAAACTGTTCAACGAAATGAAAGAAAACATTCGTTCATTAAGCTAATTGTTCGAGGTAACACAGTTCGTTCGATGTAAATTAATAATACTATTAACGAATGATGAATTTAGTGATTTAATATATAATATATACACACCCAACTACTCCCACAAATCACATACCCACATCGTGTGTAAACCGTCTATGCAGATGCCTTAACTAACCAGCTTGGGCCTATAT